>NC_053444.1:25385044-25640109 GCF_007990345.1 Gossypium hirsutum
TTAACTGAACAATATTAAATTTTGATATAAAAACTCTTAAAAATGATTACATCTCAGAGGATTCAAGGATAGCTGGTAATGGTATGAGCTGTCAGTTGTCCAAGGCGGAAGGGTCGTAGCGAACCCAATCTCTTGACATCAGCACTCTATCGCCAATCATGTTTAGATCCACTATATCTCCATTAATCATTAACTTGATCGAGGTCCTTTCCTGTTTCTCAAATCCCACTGGGTAAAAGGTCTTAGATAGTGGAGGACAAATCAAAGAAGGTTCCACCACCTTCTTTCCAGCCATGCTAGGCAACCTCTTTGCTCTCCGCTCTTTACACATGGGCTTATATCCCAAATCTCTTGTATCCTTCTGAGTGGGAATAAAAATGGGTTCTGAGATACCTTATAGGTCTTTTCCCAAACCCAAGTGGATTTACCAACCCTTCCCTACTGTCTGGGCAAATAACATGTTCATTGTTCGTGGCACATGAGGCTTAGGGGCTCGCATTCCCTCTGTCACGTAAGATGTAGTGGCCACCTTAAAGGTCTGTAAATAACTATCTATTACATCATCATCCACTTCTATGAAAGGATAATTTGGCAAGCTAGCTACCAACAGGTCTTTTTCACCTCGAACGATGCACAAATTCTGATCGACTACAAATTTCAATCTTTGGTGCAAGGACGATGGTACCACCCTAGCCGAATGAATCAAGGGTATCCTAAAAACATATTGTAAGAAGGCGTTATATCCATCACTTGAAAATGAATAAGGAAATTAATGACTCCTACCAACAAGGGAATCTCTATTTCGTAAATCATGCTTCTTTTAGTGCCATCAAAAGCTCGCACCACTAAAGGGCTCGATACCATGTACGAAAGGTGTCCACGGATAGCTTGGACAATGTTTTCAAAGGCAGGACATTGATCGATGACCCATTGTCGATAAAGACCCTGTCCATGGAATAGGTTTTACACTTTACTGAGATATGTAGTGCCTTCGTACTTCCTTTTCCATCCAGGGGTGTTTCATCATCATTGAAAGATATGTAATTTCGGGTCAAAATACTTCCTGTTAAGTGACTGACATTATCTACTGACACGTTGTGAGCCACATAAGCTTGTTTTAGAACTCGTACAAGAGCCTCCCTATGTGGCTCTGAGTTCAAAAGTAGTGACAACAAAGAAATTCTTGCTGGTGTTTTGTTCAACTGCTCGACCACGTTATATTCGATGTGCTTTATCAGATGCAAATTTTGGTTAACTTCATCATTCTCCACTTCTCCCTTTTGGGCCTCTCTCGTTTCTTTATCAGCTTATTTATCGCCAATTTCTGGTTGGTTTTCTGAAATCACTTCCTTACCACGAGGTTCTTTCCCCACCGTGTTTGGCTTGTAACAACGTCTGCTTTGAGTTATGCCACTAAGTCCTAAGATGTTGGAAGCATCAAATCCAACCACCTCATAATCTTATCTCCAAGAAACTCGTTGGTCATCTCCATACTTAAAAGGGCAAGGAACCCTAATGACCAACACATCATCCTGTACGGCCTTTTTGGTAGACTCTTTTCCAATAGGGGTTTTCTTTCCATATACAATGGTGACAGGTTTCACATCTAACGTGTTTATCTCATTATTTTTAACACCATCTTGTATCTCTAGCTAGAAAGAATCTAAGTGACATTGTATATGTTCCCTAAACGTTGGGCAAACTTGGATAGAGTGTCCTTGTCAAACAATGTTGAAATGCATTCCTAACTGAAACCAACTCCACCAAATCAAGTATACGATCCTCTGACTGGCATTTAATACAGACGTTTTCTTGAGGAAGGGAACATTGAGTTGGGAAACCAAAGCCAAAATAAAGTTTACTTACTACTCGTATATATTTCTCTTTTCCTTGATGAAGATTTGAGATCCTGTTCTGAACGAGGGGTTCACATCCTTGGCCCACACTAAAATGAGGGCTGCCAGTAGAAGTCCTTACTCTTGTTATCTTTAGTTGATAAAATTTCTTGAAAACACCCAATAGTGAGTGCTCATGGTGTATACAACAGTCAATGAAAAATGCCACCAATGTCCACAAGGATAGAGCTGATAATTACCCTGGTGCAATACCATAACTATTGACTGCGACACAGAAGAAAAGGTTAAGTGGCAGATGAAAACCATCCTCCAATAAAATGAGTGGTAAGATGAAACCTCTCGAACAGTCACTAAGATCGAAACGATGGAGAAGCTAAAAGTCATAAACAAAGTTTGGGTTTTGGAGACCTCGGACTCCTAAATATCGATTCATTTCTTCTCGAGTGGTACTACAATCACACATCTCAGTCTCTACATGCAACGGAGTTACATGAGCAACGGTTTAGGTAATCAGGCCACGACCTCTTCCTCTTATAGTAGTTCTTCTCATGATGGGAACAAAAAGCTAAAATTCAAAGGAAGAAAGAAGAAAAGAGTTACCTATGAGAAAAATTAGAAACGAAAGATGAAGAATGCAGAGAGGCTTAGTAGAGGAAGGTTAGATTTTTGACCGATTTTGCAAAAGTAACTAATGAAGTATTTGAGTACCTGTTTTATAGAAACAAACTTGTGCAAGAAGTTTATTTAAAGGGAAATATTTAGTTTCTCCAATGTAAGGTTGACATCTTTCATAAAGGAATAACTGTAATGTTTAGGAATTTACGTGGTGATAATTGAAATTTGAAATTTCCAACTCTTAGATTACACTTAGCCTAGTCAGTCGGTTTTCAATGTATACATATATATTGTAATTATATGAGATTAGAAAATTTCGAGGATGAAATTTTATTAAGGGGAGGAAAGTTGTAACACCCAGTTTTGGCAGGTTCTAAGTTCTGGCGTATAGACTGAGAGTAATCTGTAAGACATGGTTCTACTCGTCTAACTGTTGCTTTGGCATATAGATCGGGTGCATAGCAGATGTTAGAATATTAATTAAAGATTGGTAAGAGTGTTGAAGATTTTTGGGTAAACTAGGTTATCGCCAAATGTAATATACGACATGTTCATTGGGTTACTATGTTAGTTCGTTGTGAATGATTTGGTTATGAACTAATGGAACATATGAACGAGGTATATAAAAATATTGGATTTTATTTTATGTTTTCTCTATAGTTGTAAACCATTATTGGGGTAATGTTGAAAGAAGGCAACATGTGTCAAGTTCAAATAAGGACTTGGGTTGTACAAATAGATATTCAGGAAAGAGAAATATGGGTTTTTCTTCTTCCTTCTTCCTTCCTCCATTGAGCTAGAATTGTAGATTTGGGTCTTTATCAGTGATTTCTCCATGTCAAGGCAAGATTTATGACTCTACATGTTATGTTATGAAATGTTAAGTCAGTAAGAGTGCATAAACAGTAAAATGAAGAAATAAGGCTTTGCATAAGGGCTATTTGGGTTTGAGATGATGGTAAAAGTCATACGAATGAATTTAATGGTGTCCCTATGTTGTATAAGCAGTGGTTGTTGCATTTTCTCGTTGGATGTTGAATCTGGAGTTAAAGCTGCTATCTGTGGTTGTTAGGTGAGTCCCTATACTGACTCTTGCATGTGTGCTATTCATACCAGAATATCTGTAAGAAGTTTATCAAGAAAGGTGAATCCCTATACTGACTCTTGCATGTGTGCTAGTCATACATGATATGGGTGATTATTAAAGGATATCTATGATTGTATAAATATGTGTTGAGGATAGTAGGTAAATCTGATACAGAATATGATAAGTTCAAGTATGTGATGAAATACGAATATGAATGTATGTTTGGATGGTAAGTTACGCAGTGTGATTAGAATTAATGTGCTTATTTTGAGTTAATGCATGAAAGGTTTATAAATTAAATGTGATTGAAACCGAGCTCTAGCATTTGTTGCGGACTCGAAGATCGTATGGCACAGATTTATCCTGGACTGGTAATTTGTTGTCGTTTTATAGGTTTAGCTTGGACTGGTAACCGTATATGTATGGTACCATCCGAAAAGGAAATCATGAATGATGATTACCCAATAGGGTTCTCTATATGTCCCAGGATGATGATGAGCAAACCTCACGAAAGTGAGTTTAGGCAAATCCATGTCATAAACATGTCAAAAAAGAATAGCCTTTATGACGTATTGCAGAAGAATAGCCTTTGTGATGTATTACAAAAGAATAGCCTTAGTGGCAAAGTTTAAAAGAATAGCCTTTGTGGCGTATTACAAAAGACTAGACTTTGTGGAGAAGTCTAAAAGAATAGCCTTTGTGGGGAACTCTAGATGGACTATTCTTGTGGCGTGTCTTAATAGGATTCCCAATGAAGAACTATGAAGGAGGTTCTTTGTGGCATACTATGATAAGGCCTTCATGGCACATTCTAATAGATTTTCCCTGGTGACGAATCCTGTATGGCTCTTAAATGAAATCAGAGGAATCTTTAAGGACAATATATCACTACACGGTGAAGTACTATACAAGACTAAGACTCGGTTGGCAATAATGAATTGAAGAGATATAGAGAAGTAATAAATTAGTATTGAAAATGTATTATGATTAAGGTTATGAATTTATATGATCAAAGGAAACATATGTGATCTACGTACGTGTTTCTTCTTGAATCGTGATAAGGTGATGGCTCAGTGATTGAAGGATGTAAATGATACAACAAAGAAGTTTTTTTGAGAAAAGGAAATAATTTCAGTGTAAGGTATAGTAACAAACAAGTGTAAATGAATAGAACTTTAAGAAGCATTCACTAGAGACAAGGTTGAAGGTTAAGAACAATAAAACCACCTATATAAGTTATCAGTTGTGATGTGCAAATATGACTTAGGTAAATGATGTTTTGCTCATGAAGTCACCATGAACTTATTTGTGTGTGTTATGTCACAGTTAAATTGATATGGGTCTTCTCTAGGTGGAATAATGCTAGGACATCCTGAGTTAGTTTGGCGGCGTGTCCCAAGACTGAAATGTTACTTAAAGATCCATACTTTGGGGTATCTGTAACTAATTAGGATTTCAATATAGATATTACTGTAAATTAATTAAGATGTGTTGTAGTTGTATTTAGTCATGGTATTTACTTATGTATTTTAGTTTAAAATTTTGTAACTAAGTTGTAATTATCTATAAATTGTGTAAGTAGATTAAGCTCATGTTTGTATCTGTGTGGTAATACCCAATATTCTATTTCGATTAATTGAATCAGACCAAGGGTGTTACAGGCGATCTTTTCCCACATTATCTTTCTCTTGGGGAACCATTGCTCATAATGTACCCCACACAATATCCATTCTTTCAGTCCAATCATTAGAGAGGCTTCATTAGACTTGCGGTTTTGACCTTTGATAGATCAATAAGATCTTCACTTCATTGTGTTTCATGTTCTTATCGGACCTCCATTTTCGACTATTCTCTAACTGACTTTACTACCCACTCAGCCTCGAGCAGGCATTTCTTCCCCTAAAGACTTTAATAGGTCTACCCAATCTCTCAACCACCTCTTTAGTGGCTAACAAATTAAAATTGTAACTGCAGCTTACCAGGCGGACTCCTTTTGTTGCACAATACGTATACCTCCTTATCTATGGAGGTTTTTTCTCTTTTAACTCTAACTAGGTTGAGACATTACCTTGTCTCACTCATCATCGCCCCTGGCGAATTCTCTCATCATATTGATAGCGTGTGTCCCTCAGACGCACCAAGCCTATTCATTCATGTGAGTTATCGCACCAATCACACTGTTAAATTTACTTTAAACCTTGGCGTCACTCCCAGTGTACCTATAAGCCCCAAACACGACCTAGACGTTATGACCAAATTTCAGAAGCCATATTAAATCCATTAAAAAATTTTACTTGTTAAAAACAACTATGTTAAAGTCGTTTTTGTGAAAAATTAAAATTTAAAGACTGAATAACTTAGTTTTTGAAAAACATTTATTAAAACATAAATATTTAAAAGGTTCATTATTATATCGAGTTGTCGTCTTATATCATTAAAACAAAGAATTTGCAACATCAATTTTAATTATTTCTTAAAAATGATTATAGTAAAATATTTTAGAGCGGAGTTTGGAAATACTTAGAAAACAACTAAAATTTATAAGTTTACTAAAAATTAGATAGAATCGTTAAAATATTTGATAACAACAATTTAAAAAACTTATAAGTTCATCTATCATGCATGCATGGCAATTTATAAAATATAAGTAAAAACAACCCATAAATAGTCCAATGTCCAATGTCCAAAATAATAACCCAAAAAGTGTATTAACCATTTTATAAAATATTTTATTCGAGAGACCGCTCCATATGCTGAATCCAAGGCCTACGCTCGTGAATCATCTAAAAAGTTTATGAAAACTAAAGAGTGAGCTAAAAACCTCAATGTGAATTTTATAACAAATTAAATATCAATAAACACATTCACAATATACAAAATTACAACTCTTGTGCACATGATTATGGCAATCTAATTTTGATAAAACCATAATGCAATTTCTTTTAAAACATCCTACCCATCACCGCTACACACCAAAAGGAGTACCCCAAACTCATCCATCCAAAACACACCAAAATATATGTGGACGAAGCCACCAAATTCATAAACAACCTACCAGTACATATAGTTGTGGACAAAGCCACCAAATTCACAGACAAGCTGCCAAAACATGTAGGTTGTGGATAAATCACCAAATTTGAAGATTATTACTGCCACATCCTGTCACATCCCACTTTTTGATTATTTAAGCAATAGTGAAACGGTCATCTCTTATGTTTTAAATTAAATGTGCAAGATTGGACACAAGGGAATTAATGGTCAAGTGGTTTAGTAACTAATTATCTATCCTAGTCATTCAAGGTTCAAGCCTCATTATTCAAACTCTTACATTTATTTCTTTTTGACAATTTTCCCCCTTGTTTAATGCGCTAGCCATCCACCTTGTGCACCATAATGAGGAGGATTTGTTTCCTCCATTTGATGGTTAAACTTACCAAAGTTAGGGGGAACATGATCCCCTTTTTGCTTCATGTCCCCCTCTCTTTCCATAACCTCACCTCTTACCATGTAGCTTGATACATTGAACCTGGCCATAGTTGACCAAGCTTCTCCCTTTCTTTTGCCATCCATACCCGCTCACCCTCTCACTTTCTTCCATTGTTCATGTCTTTCTCACCATTTTTCTCTCCATTTTTGCAAACAACCACCACCTTTCCTCCAAAACACTTTTCTTCTTCCACCGTGAACTGAACAACCTTCTACCCAATCACCACCTCTTGTGGCCTCCGCTCTTCCTTTTTTCTCATCTCCGACCTCCCATTTCCGTTGTAAGCGTCATCGTGGTCACCGACGTGCGCCACCGCGAGACCACTTTCTCCTCCTCTTTTTCTTTTATTTTCTTCTCCTACTTCTTTATTCTCCTCTCCTTAGCCAAACCTCCAAACTCCACCGCTATCGAACCATCGTTGAACATAGCATCACCATCATCAGACTGTCATCGAGTTGTCGTCGATCCACCGTCGTCGTCACCGCTGGTGATCAAAATCTTTCTTTTCTTTTTCTTTTTCTTTTTATTTTCCTCTCTTTCTGTTGATTTTCATTTAAAAAAATCAAACTTATTCTTTTATCTTAATGATATTTTCTAGATTACTCGATTCTCTAACATTGCCCCTTCTCAATTCATGGTTCGATTTGAATTGATCAAGTGTAAGTATGGATCATTTTTTAAGTCATAAAAATCATTCTCCTAGTATTTTCTTGACATGGCTAAATGTTATAGTGCCATGAGTCATAGTGGTATTTTGTTAATATTAATTATTTATGTACTATAATACTAATGCTACATCATATCGGTTTGAAGGACGAATAAATAATTGTAGGGGAGACCCCTAACTTCAAGACGGAAGTTCTCCTTTCAAAAGTCTTAGATCGCATAGGTAAGCAACGAGCTATTAGTGATAGACCTCTAAAGTGACGAAACATTTTCAAAGATCTATACTAATATGTGTTAATTATGTGAGATCATCTTGTGAGGTAGATCGAGTGAAACTGATTAATAAGGGTTGAAGCAAATCGAATCTACAATCTAAGGTGTGGGATCGATACTATTTCTTTGTGTGACATCAATATTTTATTGTTAATAAAATAATTATATTAAATTATGAATACTAAAAAGATGTATAACTCAACAAGATGGATACCAAGTAAGTGTTCTAACCAAGTGGATCTATGAAATACATGGCAAATGATATGCTTATGATACTGATTGTGTTATATGTGTAGATCTCATGCTCGTGATATGTGATGAATTGCTTATGTGTTATATGTGATGATTTAAATATATGCGATATATATGTATATATGTGTAATAAATCAAGATCTATGATCTAATGTGAAAAAGCATGGTATTCATGTTAAAAGTGAATATTATGTGATAAGTGATTATGAGAGCATGTTTACATGCATAAGTGTATAAAGTGGTCTATATGTGTAATAAGTGAAATCACCATATCACATGCATGGGGTGAGATTATGTGAAAGGTGGAAGCAGTAGCAATAAATCTGTAAATCAGTGGTGGCTTGTCCACATCAGTATTATCAGTGGCAGTTTATCTGCAAATCAGTGGTGGCATGTCCATAAACAGTGTTTGGATGGACGAGTTCTGGGGAACTCGATGTTGGTGTATAGCGGAGATGGGTAGGAATTTTTATAAAACGTGCATCAATTTTAAATGTGCACTGATGTGTTCATGCATGGTTATCAATGATAAATTCCATCATTTTGATGATGTATGATTATGTCATGTTTGATATATGAGTTGATCTGCATGCAAATATATGTATATTATGTGGTGATCTCACACTGAGCCTTTAAAACCTCACCCACATTACTTATGTATTTAAGATCATCCTCGTGGCTAGGACTCGGATTCTGACATAGGAGAGGCTCTCAGAAATAGACGATTTTTATGGCTATGGACTATTTTATTATTTTGGGACTTTCGTGGACTTTTAAATTTTATTTTGGGACTTTAATTTGTGTATTATCATTGAATGGATATTTTTTTTTAAATTATGATGAGTTGACTTTTTGCATGGTTTTTAATATGGATAAACTGTTTTGATGTTTTCTTAATAAAATCAGTTTTTCACAAACTCGTTTTATCGAATCTAAATTTTTAAAATGATTATAAAATTTTTCAAATAATAAACAAGATTACCTCTCAAGATTATGTTTTAAACAAACTAATTCTAAAGAAATATTAAATACGTGTTTTAAAAATTAAATCTGTTTATTTCCATGGCCCATGTGATCACTTAGATTGGGCCATAACATCTACGCCTGATTAGAGGGGTTACACATCTTCCTCCTTACACAGTTTCTAACCCCATGTAATGCATCATGGCAAACAAATCACATAGAAAATTAGTAGGACATGACAATCACGTTTTCATGTACATATAAGTTTCAATATCCATGGTAATCCATGTTATCACGATAATCAAATAGCCATGATTTTTGCACAACATGAGATTAGAAAGTATTTTTCAATACATAACAATTTTTTTCACATCTTATCATAAAGATTCATGTAAGAATAACTTACCTTATAACCACAAAGTCAATCACTTGAAATAACAAAAACATTATGCTTTCATTTGTATAATAGTTTGATAATTTATAGTCAATTCCTTACATGTTTAACTTGTATAAAATGCACTCCATCTGCAGTTTGACTTGTAAATCCTACTAAATCTTGATCACTTCAAATCCAAGAGAATATGAACTTTGATTCACACATAAAGAAATCGTACATGTGGTTAGAATTCTCTTATCTCCAATAAAAGAATTTCCCAAATAAAATCATCTACTAACTTCTCAACTTATGAAACTTACTCCTTTATTCCAAGATGAACACTTCTAAAGTTGATGACTTGAGTTGGTGTGAGGATCTAGTTTAATGAAAAGATTGAGTGAATTGAATTAGTTTTCATGAAAATAAAATAAAATATATGAGATTATGAATAAAAATTAAAAGAAGAAATAGAAGATACTTGTTACCCAAATATTGACAAATATGTCAAAAGTTGAAGAAGTATCCAAGAGGAATTTTAAAATTTTGACAATGGAGAAGTGTTAAGATATTTTAAGTGACGATCAAAATAAATAGTAAAAGAAGAGGAGAAAAAAATAAAGAAATCGATTTTTGGATGATGGTACTAGAGTGATGATATGGTTTTAATGTAGTGGTGGTGGGGTGGTGCTAAGGTGGTTTAATGGTGGTGATATGTTGGTTGTTGGGTGGTGATATGATGGTTTTTGGGTGGTATTTCGATTTGAAATTGGAAAATTAAGCAAAAATGAAAGAAAGAAACAAGGAGGAGCAACCAATTTGGGCCGCACAAGGAGGAGGAAAATAATGAGAAAAGAGAGAAAATTGTTATGAAAACAAAACAAATGAAAGAGTGTGAGGGAGAGGAGTGGATGGTCACCTAGAGTAAATTCCCAACAAAGCATTCAAGAGGGGGCAAGAGTGTTAAAGAGAATTAAGCAGAGTTACTCTAGGAGTTTCACCTTTTCAAATTTTAAAATATGGGGTTACAAAAAAAATATGAGTTACATGCTTATGGTTGGATAGTTTTGCATGGGAAAGTTGACCAAATTTTTGCATGAATTTTAAAAAATAATTAATGTTACGGGTACTAGACCTTGGGTCATTTAGGAGTTACATAAATTATTTAACCACTATACCACATCTCAAACTTAATTAAATGCTAACAACATTTATTTTTAAACAAGGCATAACACAAAATAGGATTTTGAAACAAAATTACTCAAAATAGAAAATGATGTGAGGGAAGGGACTCGAACTCAAATCTTCAAGAACAACTCTACCAATACTTAACCACTAGACTAGATACTTATTTAGTATCTAATTTTCAAATAAAATTTTTAACAATCAAGGCGTGACCACTCTTAGTTCACTAACCCTAATTTCTTTTAACTTGATTTTTGGAATGTGAAAACTCTTCCCTCCTTAAAAAAAATTTGTTGTCGAAGTTCTTGTTGTCACGCCATACACTTAACATAAAATCTGTAATTCCTCTTTCCCAATTGACCATCATGCTTCCACTGCGCAACTCTAATTCCAATACAGTTCCAGACAATACTTTGTGTTCAACTACCAACGGACTTCTTATTCACTTTCACGGATTGTCTCAAGAAATTATCTACAAAAATATCACTAATGATTTCCTCTACCCCAAATTCTCAGTTCAACAGAAATACTTTTAACAACAAACATTTGGGTAAAACCAATTCTCACTCAATGCAAGGTACAATTAGAATGGATCATAAAATTACCTATATTGAAGCCAAATGCATCTTGATCCTCTCGACACCTAATTGCATAAACCAATCTTTGATTCCACTTTTGAGCTGAAGCTTGCATTTAACTAAGAGAATGATATGAACAATCCTTAACTCAGTGTTCAACAGAACCACATCTAAAACATGCACCTGACTTTTTCCAACACTTGTCTGGATGACGCTTACTACAGTACTTACAAACCAAAATTCTTGCTGAACTAATAAAACCAGTATTCACTGTTGCAATACTTTGCTGAAGTCTACCACTGACTCGCTTCTAAGGTTGCGGTTTTGAGCGACTAGAATCAGAACCCATCTTATTTCGTTCTTTATTCCTTTTCTCTTTCTCGCACTCTAAGCAATTACTCTCTTTCACTATCTTGGTCTTCTTAAAAAAAGTTTTGAAAACTCTTCTAAAATTCCCAACACCTCTATGGGACACTGCATCATCCCTAGTCTTTTGGTTTTCGCCTCTAGCGTTAGGCATATCCACAATGTCATTTGTCTCAGGGCCAGGTACAAGTCCCTAAGAAACAAATGACTATCCTTGATCAACACGACACTGAACCTCACAGTTTTGCATACCTCGACTATTCTTAACAGCCTCGAGTCTACAGTCTCAAGGTTTTATCTACAGTTTCAAAGAAAAGATACCACCACTAATTATTACCGGAAAGTTTTTAGTTCTAAAATCTATAGTTTCAAAAATATTCTTCATTATTCACACATATTTACAGTCTTATGATCAATATTTTTAATAACATAAAATTTCAATCTAAATCTCAATAAGTACATCGTCTAAAGAGGAATCAGCATCAGAGTCTCGAAGTCACAGAGGTTCGGTTCTGAAATTTAACAGTAATATATATTTTTTAAAAACAAAAATACTCTTTAAAACATGGATGCAAAATCGATTAAAAATTCATAATCAAAGTTTTGAACTCGACTTTGATACCACTACATGTAACCCCTTAAACTCGGCTAAGACATTATAGCTAAATTTCGGAAGCCACATTAAATCCATTGAAAAACTTTTACTTGTTAAAAACAACTATGTTAAAGTCATTTTTGTAAAAAATTAAAATTTAAATACTAAATAATTTAGTTTTTGAAAAACATTTATTAAAACATAAATATTTGAAAAGTTCATTACTATATCGATTTATCGTCTTATATCATTAAAACAAAGAACTTGCAACATCAATTTTAATTATTTCTTAAAAATTATTATAGTAAAATATTTTGCAGCAGAATTTGAAAATGCTTAGAAAACAACTTAAATTTATAAGTTTACTAAAAATTAGATAAAATCATTAAAATATTTTATAACAACAATTTAAAACACTTAAGTTCATCAATATTTCATGCATGGCAGTTTACAAAAATATAAGGAAAAATAACCCATAAATAGTCAAATGTCCAATGTCCAAAATAATAACCCAAAAAGTTTATTAATCATTTTATAAAATATTTCATCTGAGAGACCCCTCCATATGCTGAATCCAAGTCCTACGCTTGTGAATCATCTGAATAGTTTATGAAAAATAAAGAGTGAGCTAAAAACCTCAATGTGAATTTTATAACAAATTAAATATGAATAGTCCTACCAATCACTGCTACACACCAAAAGGAGTTCCCCAGAACTCATCCATCCAAAACGCACCAACATATATGTGGACGAAGCCACCAAATTTGCAGAGAAGCTAGCAAAACATGTAGGTTGTGAATAAACCATCAAATTTGCAGATTATTACTGCCACATCTTCCTCCTTACACATGTTCCTACCTCATGTAATGCATCATGGCAAACAAATCACATAACAAATCAGTAGACATGACAATCATGCTTTCATATACATATAACTTTCAATATCCATGGTAATCCATGTTATCGCGATAATCAAAAAGCCATGATTTTTGCACAACATGAGATTAGAAAGTATTTTTCATTACATAACAATATTTATCACATCTTATCATAAAGACTCAAGTAGACCAATCAATCGAATATTGATTAATACGTAATCAATCGAGCACTACTTGAAAACGGCTCTTCTACTCAAAAACGAAATGTTCCAAATGCTCTTGGAAATCCTTGCTCTCATTGGACCATTTGTATCTATATGCATTAGGATCTCGATTCATGGATCTCTCAGTCCAAGAAATCAAAATAAGAGGATCGAACCATTTCTTCTGACTCATTTTCAAATTCGATAAATGTTAGTTGATCGTATATTTCATTATAGTTTTATGATTCAAAGTATCATTTCCTTGAGAAAAAATAAGTTTTAATTTTTTTAAATAATAGAGCTTTTATTCAACTATATAGTTGAGTTAAAGTTGAATTCAATGTATTAAAAATAAGTAATATTAATTAATTAATTATTAAAAATAGATAATATTAATAATTATTAATAATAGATAAAATCATATCAATAATATTTTTTTTATATAAAATGTAACACCCCTAACCCGTCTCCGTCGCCGAATCAGGGTTACGAGGCATTACGAAACCAAGCTCACATAAACATAACTTTAATATTTAATTCCAAATGCAAGTCCAATTCATGAACATATATATAATCAAATTCAAGCATGGAAGTTAAACTCTTTTCGCATTGCTATTTACACAATAGGATTCAAAATTATCCAAAACATTATCAAGCCTATACATGCCATAAGATCGAGTTCAAATATTTAACAAAATACCAAAAGAAGTCGATAGTGTGATGGGCGGTGCTGATGATCCCCGAGCTCGTAACACGTCTCAAAAAAAAATCTATAAAAACGAATGAACGAAAGCAAACAAAGTAAGCTTTTATAGCTTAGTAAGTCTACAGCATATCTATAATACATATAAAAGAATCATATAATTCTTTAAGTAAATTTATTGAAATTACAATCATCAAATATGATTACTAATCAAACACTACTTTATTGAGTCATTTTGTTTAAGTCTAAAAGGATGTATATTTATCTAATACACATAAACGGACAAATGTATATACATTATATGCATATAATCAAGTTACTAGCATAATCCTTAACAGCATATACTGATTTCTAGAGTACTTATTGTTCGCACTTCATCGAATCCATTTAAATACAACTATTCAACTACATATATCAAAAGCCAAATTTTTATGCTTATCATCCATAAATGCCGAATGCACATATGCACCTATACCCATCTATGCCGAATGCATAGATACATACACTTATTTTCACCTATGCCGAATGCATACACATAAATATATTCACCTATGCCGAATGCAACATATATATATATATACATATCTATCAATTGCTTAGACCAAATATATGTATATATATATGCTCATCAAGTTAATATGACTAAAATCATGTGATTGAACATTTATGTATACATTGATTTCATATAATCAAAATCATAGAGGTATCAATTGTATATTATCACATGCTTTAAACGGATTCACCGGCATTTAGCCTGCTAGGTTTTAAAACCTGATTCAATACACCGGCTCTTAGCCTGCTAGACTTATAGTCTGAAATGTGTCACCGGCATTAAGCCTGCTAGACTTATAGTCTGAAATGTGTCACCGGCATTAAGCCTGCTAGACTTATAGTCTGAATAATTTCACCGGCATTAAGCCTGCTAGACGTAAAGTCTGAATTATGTCACTAACGATAAACCGAATGATACTGAGCTTTAACAAAAGAATCTCAATTCATAGGAGTTGTATATCATAATGGTATATAGAATTCACATAAAAATTCAGCTCAATAATTTATAAACTATATCCTTAACCCACATCGGTATAAAAAGTTCAGTCATCAAATTCAACTCAATATCTAAATTATACATCCGAATATATATATATATATAACTTAACACATTGAAGCATACTATTAATATCGTACTTTCGAACACATTAAGATAATCCAAGCTAATAATTTCATCTCTTCAACCCCGTTCAAGAACCTTTACAAGAACATACATACCTAATCGAATCTCCCTTTTTCATATATAAGTTTCATACTTAAATTTATCACAAGAACATATACATGCATAGTTGCATAGTCGAACCCCTTATAAACTTGTATAAATGGCATACCTAAGTTCAATACGAGAACATATAGATGTAGATTTGCATAATATATATATAATTCACTCATACTTTTAATTATTTCAACTATCATATTTTTAATTATAATTCATCCAAAAACAGCTCATATACTTATTTATATACTGATTTTATGACATTAAATAGCTAATAGACTTACCTCGGATATCAGCAAACACGATCGACTATTCGATTATCTTCGACTTCCCCCGATCCAAATTCGTTTTCTTCGTTCCTTGATCTAAACATAGTCAAATTTAACCTTTTTATTCATCAAAACATTCATTTGAGTCCAACAATACATAAATGGGAAAATTACCATTTTGCCCCTAACATTTTGCACTTTTTGCAATTTAGTCCTTTTTGCACAAAACACAAAATACACAAAATTTGCCCATAACACACAAGGGCCGAATATTCATGGTTCTCATACAAGTCCACACATTGCATTTATTTCACATTTTAGTCCCTCAAAAATTTATTTTCACAATTTAGCCCTAAATACTCAAATTCATCAAAAATACCAATACAAAACATGTTAATCTAAGACATATCTTCCATTATTCATCATCAAACATCCCAAAACACAAATATTCATCAATGGCATAATTCAAAATATTCATCAATTCACAAAATTAAGACATGGGTTTTGAAGTATTCAAAGCAACGATCTCAAAAACGTAAAAATCATCAAAAACCGAACAAAAACTAACCTTGAATTAAGCTTCAAAAGATGGCCGAACCTAGCTTAGGTTTCTTTCTTTTTCTTTTCTCTAGTTTCGGTCAAAATAAGATGAAAAATGTGGCTTTTAATTTGTTTGTCTTTTAATATATTAACATTATAATATAATATATTATTATAACCTTTATACATAATATAAAAACTATAATTTATAAGCATAATGCGATCCACTATCTTGAATAATGGCCTAATTTCCTATTAAGGACTTCACATTATAAAGACATTAGCAAGTTAGCACTTTACACATTAATTAGTCAATTTCACATTTTATGCGATTAAGTCCTTTTATTAAATTAAGCACACAAACAATAAAATTAATTCACGAAATTTTCACACATGTAAATTAACATATAATAAACACATGAAATAATATTAAAATATTTTTTTAACTCGGACTTGTGGTCCCGAAACCACTATGTCCAATTAGAGTCAAAATCGGGCTGTTACAACTCTCCCCCCCTTTAGGGATTTTCGTCCCCGAAAATCTTACCGGTGAATAGGTTTGGATAACGCTCCTTCATTGTATCCTCTGACTCCCAAGTTGCTTCTTCAACTCCGTGTTTATGCCACAATACTTTAACTAACGGAATTTTCTTATTTCGTAATTCCTTGATCTCACGAGCCAGAATGCTAATCGGTTCTTCTTCATATGACATATCAGGGTTAATTTCAATCTCCGTCGGACAAATCACATGTGAAGGATCAGATCGGTATCTACGGAGCATCGAAACATGAAATACATTGTGAATCTTTTCTAACTCAGGTGGTAACATCAATCTATAAGCAACCGGTCCGACACGTTCTATAATCTCATACGGTCCAATGAATCTTGGACTCAATTTGCCTTTACGACCGAATCTGAGTACTTTCTTCTACGGTGAGAC
Organism: Gossypium hirsutum; assembly: GCF_007990345.1. Lineage (NCBI taxonomy): Eukaryota > Viridiplantae > Streptophyta > Magnoliopsida > Malvales > Malvaceae > Gossypium > Gossypium hirsutum. Next base: position 25,402,142 of record NC_053444.1, read on the forward strand.
TTTCAAAAACACTTTATCGCCGATCTGAAATTCTATACCTTTTCTTCTCAAATCCGCATAAGATTTCTGACGATCTGATGCTGATTTCAGGCTGTCCCGAATCACTTTCACTTTCTGTTCGGTCTTTTTAATCAAATCAACCCCGTGTATCCTATTTTCACTGAGCTCGGTCCAATACAGTGGTGTACGACATTTACGACCGTACAAAGCCTCATAAGGTGCCATTTTAATACTAGATTGAAAGCTGTTATTATAAGCAAATTCAATCAAAGGTAAATATCGTTCCCACGTACCTTCAAACTCGAGAATGCAACATCTCAACATGTCCTCAAGTATCTGTATAATTCGCTCCGATTGAACATCTGTTTGCGGATGGAAAGCTGTGCTAAAATGTAGTTTCGTACCTAAAGCATCTTGTAATTTCTTCCAAAACCGCGATGTAAATCTCGGGTCTCTGTCCGAAATAATAGAAATAGGCACTCCGTGCAATTTTACAATCTGAGAAATGTACAATTCAGCAAGTTTATCAAGCGAATAATCAATACGAACCGGAATAAAGTGAGCCGATTTTGTCAATCTATCAACAACAACCCAAATTGCATCTTTCTTGCTGGGTGTTAACGGTAAACCGGATACAAAATCCATCGTAACTCTGTCCCATTTCCATTCAGGTATCATGATCGGCTACAGCAATCCAGAAGGTACCTGATGCTCGGCTTTTACTTGCTGACATATTAAACATTTCGAAACAAAGTCAGAAATGTCTCGTTTCATTCCATGCCACTAATAGTGTTGTTTCAGATCATTATACATTTTCGTGCTACCCGGATGAACAGAAAATCGACTATTATGGGCTTCATTCAAAATCATCTGAATTAACTCTGGATTTTTCGGAACACATAATCGGTTTCTGAATCTCAAACAATCCTCAGTATCAACTAGAAACTCTGAATCAACATTTAAGTCACACTGAGTTCGTTTTGCAATTAAATCATCATCGGCTTTTTGAGCTTCACAAATCTGTTGAACAAATAACGGTTTTGCTTTCAATTCAGCTACTATCGCACCATCATCAGACATAACCATATGTGCATTCATTGCACGCAAAGCAAACAGTGATTTTCGACTTAGGGCATCAGCAACAACATTAGCCTTTCCCGGATGATAGTCAATCACGAGCTCGTAATCTTTCAACAATTCTAACCATCGACGCTGTCTCAAATTCAGATCTTTCTGAGTCATCAAATATTTCAAGCTTTTATGATCGGAATAAACATGACATCTTTCGCCAAACAGATAGTGACGCCATATTTTTAACGCAAATACAATAGCGGCCAATTCCAGATCATGCGTCGGATAGTTCTTTTCATGCGGCTTTAACTGTCTCGAGGCATAGGCTACAACTTTGCCTTCCTGCATCAATACACAGCCCAAACCATTTAAAGATGCATCACTATAGATAACAAACTCTTTACCCGATTCGGGTTGAACTAGGACTGGAGCTTTGGTTAAAAGAGCTTTCAACTGATCGAAACTTTTCTGGCACTTTTCTGACCACTCAAACTTAACGTCTTTTTGTAGTAGCCTTGTTTATACAGTCTTAAATGTTGTACACCATTGTATTAGACCGAGCTCAGAGAAAATAAGATACACGGGGTCGATTTGATTAAAGAGACTGAACAGAAAGTGAAAGTGATTCGTGATAGTCTGAAAATAGCATCGGATTGTCAGAAATCATATACAGACTTGAAAAGAAAGGATATAGAATTTCAGATCGAAGATAAAGTCTTTTTGAATGTGGAAGAAAATACTCAGATTTGGTCGTAAAGGCAAATTGAGTCCGCGATTCATTGGACCATATGAGATTATAGAGCATATCGGGTCGGTTGCTTATAGACTGTTGTTGCTACCTGAACTAGAAAAGATTCATAATGTATTCCATGTTTCGATGCTTCATAGATACTGATCCGATCCTTCGCATGTGATCAGTTTGACCGAGATTGAAATTAAGTCTAATATGTCATATGAAGAAGAACCGATTAGCATTCTGGCTCGTGAGGTTAAAGAATTACGAAATAAGAAAATTTCGTTAGCCAAAGTACTGTGGCATAAACACGGAGTTGAGGAAGCAACCTGAGAACCAGAGGATGCAATGAAAGAACGTTGCCCACACCTACTCACCTGTAAGATTTTCGAGGACGAAAATCCCTAAGTGGGGGAGAGTTGTAATAGCCCGATTTTGACCCAAATCGGAACAGTGGTTTCGGGACCACACATCCGAGTCATAAAATTTTTCTTGATTTAAACTACACAATTGAGTATATTAATTCATTATTAATAATAGGTATTATTTTAAACATATTATTCATAACATTAGACATTTAAGCATTTTCTAACAAATAGCATCCAAATAATATCTCCAAACAATTTTGAGATTATTAGTATGATCATTTTAATCTATGACGAGGTGAATTTATTATATTCTTTCACCTTTAGTTTATTATAAACCAAATTTATTTTAAACTCACTTTATTCACTTTCCCATTCATTTGTCTAATGTGAAAGTTTCATTTTATAATAATATGTCCTTATTAAATTTACTTTTACTTTATGCTATTTTCTAACTACTATATAATTATTAATTATAAGTTTATAAAAATATTTAATTTACAAAAATAAATTCTTATTATTTATCATTATAATTTTATAATTGTTTAGATAATCTATAACTCCAAAGCAATTAATTACATCAAAAGTCTAACATAAATTGAAGATGATAATGCGGATAATAGATTGAAGATGATTAAGATAAAAAATGTGATGAAAATGATAGATTGAAGCACAAGACATAAAAAATTAAATACATTTGTAATATTATTAGTATTTATTTTTAAATTAGATTTTATTTTATTTTATTAGGAAGTCTGATTTATTTAATTTGTCTAAATATACTTTTGTTTTACTTAGGAATTTAATTTTTTTAAAATTTTATTTAATTCATTTCATTTTTTTATAATACACTTATAAGATTTAATAATCTAAATAGTTGTTTCACTTATGAAAATAAACTATAAAGAAATTTAAAAAAAATGTTTTATGATAATATCATCCCAATTGATAAGTAGATTCTAAACAAAATTCATAAAATTTAATTTGTTTATATTTAATATAATTTGAATTTAATATTTGATTAATAACATCGTTAATTGGTATTAAATTAAAAAACAGTTAAATATGAAATGTTAAGAATAATTTTTAATAATAAAACTAAAAAATTGAATTTAGTTTTAACGCTAAATTTAAAAATTAATAGTTAATTTGATAATTTTAATACATTAAAGTCATAATCAATTCTATTTATTATTAGCATACATATCGAAATCAAATCAAAATCTAATCTCAGTTCTCAAAAAAAATATTCAAAATTTAATGTTCAAGAAAATTTATTTCACCTTTATTAGAATTCATAATAAGAGTTAGATGATTCATCTTTACTACACTTTCATTATATTTGAATTATTCAATTTAATCAATTTTTTTTATTTAAACATAGATCAATTCTATCCTCAAAGAAGACACAAAAAGAAGCATACACAAAAATGTAATATACAAATAACTACACGACAAACACAAATGAAACATTTGGTAGCAACCGAGTAAAACATTATTATTTAATACATTGATAATATCATTAATTTATTTGCATCAATTGTAAAAATAAAAGATATTAATAAATATGCGCATCTTTTAAATATTTTACAAATATACTTTTTTAATATCGTACTATTATTTAATTATGAATTGAAAGTCTTTCATTATATATATCATTTTTAATAAAGACGATGATATAAAATATTTTATTAAATAATAAAAATAAACATTTATATTCAATATCGAAAACTAAATTAGTAAAAAGTACACAACTATAATTGTTCACATCACTTCGATTAATAGATTTCTAATTATGGGGGTAAGTGACTATGATCCAGCAATTCCATTCAATCAATTGCCAACTACCGATTCGTTGATCAGATTCATTGAGATAATTTACTTAATAAATCATTAAAAATAAAAAGAATACTTAAAATTTATTCAATTGTTAGTTGAACTAATTTTTTATACTTAAAATTTATTTAATTGTTAGTTGAACCAATTCTTTGTCCATTTCAATCGGTCCATATCGATTCAAGAGACCTTTCTTTGGACTGATATCCAACTGATCTAGTCCAGTTCAAATAACCATGCAACGATCTACTAGATAGTACCAACAGGTAACAAAAGAACATGCATGTTGTGACAAAGAAAAGACGATCTAACCAAATCTGCCCTGTGAGCTGCTGAACTTGAGACTTGTCCCAACTATGTTACCAAGATCTCTATATATAATTATGCAAAATGACAACCAGGAGGATCTGGTATTTACTTATTCTCATCCACAATTAGTAACTGATGAATTAAAATATCTAATTGTAGTCGGTAAAACAGATCGACATATAACAGCAATAATACAACAAGTGAGATTAGAAAACCCCGCAAGTAACCACCATAAAAAAAACCCCTTTCTAGCCACTTAACTCTTGGGGTCTTGATTGGTCAAGCTTTTTGTGAATGCCAACTCTGCTGCCAATGCAATATGATCACTACCCCATTTCTGAGAAAACAGAGAAAAAAGAAAAATACCTACTGAAAGTGCAATCCAGTTAAATCTGAGAAAAATTTATACCCCCAGACTAAAAGCAAAGAGAAATGCAAATTACAAAATTCCCTCAAGCTGGGGTATATGTAATATACACAATTTCAATATAATCCAATTTGAATCTGAATCTTCTGTTTTCTTTTGTCTAATTTAAGTCATTATAAATCGCTATATACATTTGAACTATGGTTACCCAGAAGAAGAGTATTTGCTGTTTACCATAGAGAAATAGCACTTTCATATGAACTAGGTTTATTATTATACCTTTGTTGGAAACCCTGGAGTCGATTGCATAGCATGTTTTGGAATTGGAGCAAGCACCCTGACAGTCTGAAGACCTTCAGAACGCCTGGAATATAGATCACCGTGATTGATATAATCAATACTAACCATGCATATCAGCACTATTTTATAACCCAAAACTTTTAAATGAAGGTGAAAAAGCTAGTTGATTATTTCAATTGACTAGACCATGAGAAATGAAAGAAAAGGTCTCATAAGAAAAGCCTCAATAACTATAAGCAATGAGCACATATTGATGGGGTACTATGAAAATAAAATGCATGGCTTGGATAACATATATACTATCCCCCAAAGGAAAGTAAGGTAGGCAAGGTTGCACCACAGTCATTGTCAGCCCTCCTAAGGAGGTGGGCAAGTCCAAAGTTGAAATTTCCATTCCCCATTGAATTTCTTTCTATATACCCAAATAAAAAGGGTGTATAAATGTCCAACACCCAAAACTATATCCAGGTCAAATGTGAACGCTGCTTGACTACATATCTGATGACTCAAATATATCCAATAATCTAAGAAGCATGAGATGAGAAGTACTTACCATATGTAATCAACCGTGCCCGAGAAGCGCCTGTTGTAACTTGTCACAAGGGGTTCTCCATAAGAATCTCTTGTACCAGGAGAATCCTGAGTTGTGGAAAAGAGTTCCAAATTTTAACCCATTATACTCATTATGCTTGCAGATATCTGATCACTGAAAAGACTAAGAAAGTATAGCTCCACAGTGATCTACCTTGACTTCTGTATATGTACTTTTAAGCTGCAGAGGGTGCTCCAGGAACTTGCAGTCCTCATTGCCAGTTGCAGTTGCTAATTCCTTTGGGCTCCATGATGATGGATCGTAAGTAGTCTGCTCAATCTCAGCAACTTCGGAATCCAAGGAAGGCAATACATCATCCAGAACATCAGCACTTGGTAGCAAAAGCTGGGAGTCCTGGGAACTCAAAAATTCCATTGAAGAATGATCCAAGTCTGATGCTACCGATTGACTAGAGTTTGTTGGATGTCTATCTTGATTACCATATAATGCATCCACAAATGCATTATTGCCTGCAACAATATTTTCACTTTCTACCATAGTTTTGCTATGCTCTTCAGGAGACAAATTATCCATTTTTTCTTCTAGTTCGATGTCAGTGCCAGCAGACAGACCTGAGAAGTCAACTTGAGAAGGAACTGGACGTCTATCCCTGTGATCATTAGCAACTGACTCTGACGACTGACAAGCTAAGATATGAGGGGAAACTTCAATTGCGTCAAGAGAGTGAGTTTGGTATAATGGTTCAGTTGAAGAAGTCTCTGACTGGGAGGTACTCAACAACTCAGGATCAGTTGTAATCCCGTTAGAATGATTGTTCATCACAATGTCATCCAACGCTTTTCCATTGTTAGAATGGATGGTAACATCTGTTCCTATGTGCTCCATCTCAGTGATGCCGGAGCACATATTTTCAGGACAGGAAGAATGGCCAGGAGAAAGCCTTTGCATATCAACTGCACCACACTGAATTTCTGTCACTTCATCATATTCTGCACTGTCATTGCCTCCCATTCGCAAATTGTTGCAGGACATATCTGACAAATCCTGCATTGTCTCACTGGACCCAGACATGTTTACAGTAGCATCTTTCATATTTCTGTCTAGATTATTTTGTTTCTTCGTATCAGAGTGAGAATCATTTTTATCCACACCAATTCGCTTGATATCTACTGCAGGAGGAACTTGTGCAGGAATATTACCAGACTGAGCCCTGTAATATTTTGCGAGCTTTTCATTTTCAGTAATCAGCAGTGTACCCAAAAGTTATTTAAGTGTTACCCACCCTGAATTGGGATTATATGTCTGCAGAGGAATTTCGGCAGAAGCTTGTCCTGACACCTTATCTCTATTCACTTCTGATAAATCCAACTGCCCCGAACAATATATAATTACAATATTCATCAATCAAGGAAATAAAGAGAGAAAAGATAAACATATTTACCTTTTGCTCTGATATAAAGTTGTACAATGGACTCTGTTACGAAAGTAAAGTGTGGTCCTTGTAAGTTACCAAAGTAGAAAAATACAGAGATTTATAAACAGAAATGAACCATGTAAATCATGCTTAACTAAAGCTTAATATGTAAAGACATGACAACCTTGGGAGTACAATTAAAATCCCCACAAAGAACTACTGGAGCATTATCCCAACTCTTTGAAACAGAATGAGCTCTTTCTAGGAGCCTCCTAACCTGTTTGAGAAAAACAGAGGTAAGAACATTGAAATGATTATTATTCATAGTTGACTAATTGACAGCTTAGCACTCTTGACTAATAGATAGCCTAGTACTGTTGACTAATTGATAGCCTAGCACAATCTTGCTGACAGCTTAATCTTGACAGATTCTTAGGCTAATATGTATGGATTTTTTATTTAGTGTATTGACTTTATTTCCTAAGTTAGGCACCAATTTTGTGTATAAATACCTTTGTAATCTGTTCAAATCAAAACGAGAATTCAATTCAGTTTTTCTCTCTCAAAATCCTGAAGATTCTTCATGGTATCAGCTTTAAATCCTGATTTAGGGTTCCAATTTTTTTTCAGATTCTCTTAAACCATAGATAGCCAAATTTGGCACTTTTCCATTTAGACTTCTATTATGTTCTCACCACCACCCTCAAAGGAGCCGCAACCTCATCGCAGGCCAACTGACTTTTTTTAAAGGATATTTTTGGGTTTGGTTTTTCTTTTGCATTTTTATTTGAAATACCAGATGATAAGAAAATTGCTGCTACTAGTTCCACTAACCCTTCTTTGTAAATCAGTCTTGCAAAGCTTGATGGGAACAAATACCTTGCATTGTCACTTTCTTTTTTATTGATCATTTTGACTAGAGGATTGCAAGGTTATATTAATGGTGATAAGTGGAAACCATTGATAAAAGATCCGACCTTTTAATCAGTGAGACTTAGAGAACTCACTTGTTATGGCAAGGCTTATCAACTCTATGCAGCCCCAAATTTCCTGAGCATATGACATTGCAGAAAAAACATGAAATGCAACCTTACCTACTAACGAACGAGAATGAAGTTTAGATCTTTGAATTTTGGGATAAAGTCCATAGCACAAAGCAAGGTGATGACAATTTCTCATTACTTTTCTTGAATTCAGTGGCTTACTACAGGAACTTGATTATTACCAAATGCAATCAAATTTCAAATTTTGGTTGAAAAGGAGTGGGTTTATGATTTTCTAATCAAGTTGAACAATGAGTATAATTCCATGAAGATTCAAGTTCTTGGAAAACCCCCTTTTTCCTTCTCTTGAGCAAAACATATTCCCATGTCCAGCAAGAAGTAGAAGTGTCATGTTCTAAACAGCACTAGTTGAGAAGGTTGGGCTGACCGCTTGAAAGCCAACAATTTTGAGAAAGATTAATGGCGTTATGATTATTGTGGAAAGTCGCGACATACCAAGGATACTTCCTAAAAGTTACATGACAGACCCACTAGAAGTCGTGGAGGAAAACAGCCAAGTCAACAATGACTCCGGCAAATTTGTCAAGAATCTAAGAAACTTCTAAGGAGACAGATATAACTGATATCCTTTCTTCTGGTGAAATTCAGCATCTCAAGCATTTTCTGTCCTGTATTGACGACTCCTCTAATGCAACATCCATTTTTTGTTAAGTAATGCTTTTACTGCCCACCCTGAAACCGATTCATGGAGTATTTGAATCAAGCAAATAGGCACATATGACAAGAACCACTATAGACTTTTTTAACTACTCTCCATGTCTAAAAAGGGATGGCGTCCAAATGACTAGTGGTTTTTCTACTCCTGTATCCAAAACAGGTTATGTTATCTATGCCCCCAATATCTATCTTCTATACTTCATGTCCCTCGGTTTCATGTTAAATATTTTACTCATCAATGCCATTATCAAAACTCTAAATTGTAAAATTGAGGGTTTTTTTCTTGATCATTGTGTCTTTCAGTACCTTCAAACAAAAGGAACGGTAGTGATAGGTTGCATGATGGCTTAAACGTTAGAGGGGAGTCGAGGTTCTAATCCATATTAAGTTCTTTTGGAAGAAACAAGGATGTCAACCAAGAAATAATACAATGGCACAAACAACTAGATATCCATCTTTTTTTGTTCAAGAAAAATCATATCTTTGTTTGTTTTTAAAGACTCACTTTGATTTTTTTTTTTTGTGAGACTTGTAAGTAAGCTGAACATATGAGAAACTTTTATCATTTACAAAATAATAGAAGTAATAAACCTTTTATGACTATTCTAATGTTTAAGGACCAAAAGGGACTACATCATTGTCTGGTAGTTGATGATTTGTTACTTTTGTTTAATATTGCAATAAGATGGTTTAGGTGTCTAATAAAATCAAAGAATAATGTTTTTTCATGCTTTCAATCTTTTCATAAGATGATTTGTACTCAATTTTATGCTAAGATAAATATTCTAATAATTGATAATAGCACAAGAGACAAGTTTGGAACTTATGCTAAGTCCTATGAGATAATTCATCAAACCAATTGTCCTGGATACACAAAAAGGAGTGGCCGACAAGAATAGCCTTCTGTTGGAAATTGCTAAATCCCTTTTGATACTTGTGAATCTTCCAAAACCAGGGAATGCAATTTAGTTCAAAAGTTGGGAGAGATATCTTTCATTAGTTAAATTTGCGTACAACATTAGTTACCAATCTATCATTTAGATGGAACCATACGAAGCTTCATATGGAAGGAAATGAAAGCTCCATTGTATAGGACCAAGCTAAGTGAAAATAGACTAGTAGGACCAGACTTAATTAGGGAAATCAAAGAAAACGTGAAATTCATCAAGGAAAGATTAAAGTCGCTTCAAATAAACAAAAATCCTGTACCAATTTAAAAACAAAAGGATGTTGAACGCAATGTTAGTGATAGTGCATATGGAAGTGTCACCATAAAAAAAAAAAGCAAGCTACGCTTGAGGTTTATTGGTCCATACAAGATCCTTGAACTATTGGCCTGATAACCTATAGTAGCTCTACTTCTTGAGCTGGAAAAAACTCACAACATATTTCATGTTTCAATGTTGAGAAGATATAGATCTAATCCTTCCCACTCCATTACCCCAATATGATTGAAATCCAATCAGATTTGACTTATAGGGAGGAATAAATAGATCCCAATACGAGAAATCAAAGAATTGAGAAACAAGATTCTTTTAGTGAAGGTTTTTATTAAGAAATCACAACATCAAAGAAGCCACCTACGGAGCGAAGTAGTGCGATAGCAACCTCCTTAATTATTCGATTCAAGTAAATTCCGACAACCAAATTTCTTAAGGGAGAGTTGTAACATCGACAAAATTTCTACTTTAGCAATAACCCTCTATCGGGTCATGAATACTAACTTTGAAATACTTGCATTTAAATTAAGTGTCTTGAAACATTATTATTGAAGATAGAAATTGTCAAGGGAAATGTGTCTGACAACCTCTACAAAATGAATGGGAACAGTTGCTCATTCTAGCATCGCCTCCTCGTTCGAAGCACATTGTCAATTGGGACACCCCTTTCTACTAATCTTGAAAAAGTTGTGTCCTCAGTTTTGTAATATTTCTTCAATTGAGTGTGAGCCCTATCATTTTGCAAAACATCACCGTAGCTCGTTAAGCCCTTAAATTAATAGGCGAACTGAATTTGCTTTTGAGTTGGTGCATTCAAATATTTGGAGACCTCATCTTGTTTTATCTAAAATTGGGTTTCATTACTTTATTACTTTAATGGATGATTGCTCTCGTATGATTTGGATTTATTTCATGGAAACTCACTTTGAGGCATTTTCACATTTTGCTACCCTTTATGCTGAAATTAAGACCCAAATCAATGTTCCTATTCATGTATTAAGAACTGATAATCTCAAAAATACAAGTCAAATGTATTTAAGAATTACATGAATCATTCCTCACCGGTCTTCCTATTTTCTTACTATGTTGATACACCATCTCAAAATGATGTCGCAAAGAGAAAGAATAGGCATTTTCTCAAAACTACTCGAGTGCTAATGTTCCAAATGAAGCTTCCCAAACCATTTTGGGCAAATCTTATTTCTACAACCAACTTCTTGATCAATCACATGCCATCTTCAGTTTTCAGTGGTGAGATTTCCAGCATTGTCTTTTTTCCTACTAAAACACTGTTTCTAGTAAAGTCCAAAGTGTTTGGTAGCACCGGTTATGCTCATGATGTACAACCTCATCTCACTAAGCTAGACCCCAAAGCATTCAAATGTGCTTTTAGGGGCCACTCTTAACTTCAAAAAGGCTATCAGTGCTACTCTCCAAATCTTCACAAATACTTAGTCTCAACTGATATGGCATTTTCTAAGCAAATACCATTCTTTTCACAAACTATTTCTCCTAATCAAAAGTATCAAGAAGAATCAAATCCTCTATTGAGCAATCCGAGGGTGGGTCTGACATGGCTAGTTCTCCTGTTGAGCAAACAGTTGCCAATGTTCATCAAGTTTAAAATAAACCACCAATTATTCAAGTCTACTCTTGAAGAAAAAAGACCGATGATACATGTCCTACACCAATCACTTCATCATCTAATCCTTTGCCAAATGATATTGATCTACCAATTGGAATTTGAAAAGGTAAACGTCAATGTACCCTTCCGAAACCTACTTATCCCATTGCTAGTTTTGTTTTTCTACGGTCACTTATCCCTTTCCTCTAGATCTTTGATTGCCTCTTTAGGCTCTATCTTAGTTCCTAAAACAATTAAAGAATCCTTGTCTCATCCTGGTTCGTATGAAGCAATGCTTGAAAGATACAAGCTCTCGATGACAATCACACACGAGATTTGGTAAATTTACCTAAGGGTAAGGCAACAGGTTGCAAATGGGTCTTTCTGGTCAAAGTTAATCAAAATGACTCAATGGCTCGACTTAAAGCTCGAGCTGCTACGTGCTTTTCGTCATGGTGGTCTCAAAAAAAAGTCTATGTGGAGCAACCACTTAAGTTTGTTGCTCAAGAAGAGTATGGGAAGGTTTGTTGTTCGAAGAAATCTTTGTACAAAGTAGAGTCCTCAAGCATGGTTTGGCAAATTCAATGAGGTAGTTCAAGAGTTTGGGCTGAAAAATTGTAATTATAACCACTCAATTTTCTATAAGCGGAAAAAAACTAGTATCATTCTCCTTGTGGTGTATGTAGTTCATATTGTTAATGTTGTAGATCTACCAAAAATTGTATCATTTTGGCGAAAATTTAGTATCATGGAGCAAGAAGTAGAATGTCCTATCCTGGTCAAGCGCAAAATCAGAATATAGAGTTATTTCTCAGTCTACGTGTGAGAATCAAACATATCAATCTACGATGAATGCATCATATGTTAGCTGAAACTGGGATGGAGCATTCATCACCAACAAACTTTGCTTTGATAATCATGTCACTCTTTCTATCACCCTAAAATCCTATCATAAGAGAATCAAACAGATCGAGATTGATTGTTACTTCATTAGTTAAAAGTTCTTGACAATTTAATCTCCATTGGTTATGTAAATACACGAGAACCCACCAATTTTTTCACAAAAACATTGAATGGAAATCGAGTTGATTATGCATGTAATAAGACAGACGTGATCAATATCTATGCTCCAGCTTGAGGGGAGTGCTACAAGCAGAATCAACAAGATTAGTTGATCAGTAGGAATAGTAGATTTTAGGTATTAATTAGATTAATTACATTGATTTATTTCCTTGTACAAAACCTATAACACGTGTATAACTACCACACAAATCAATAGAATTATCATCTTTCTCTCAACATTTCTAATGTGTTACTTTTACTCCCTTGATTTTCGTGAATTTAGTATAACTTTTTCTTTCTTTTCTCATCCTTTCTCTTCATTTTCTTCTTTCTTTCTTTGCTCTTCTCACCCAATCATGAGTTTGACAAATCCAACCCATACCGGGTACCCTTATCCGTACCATGTCATGTTGACATGATTGTGGCTCCTATTTTAGTGAGTCCAAGCAGTTGATGATTTCTCCAACTAAATAAGCAAGGCCAAAGTAATTCAAATGTTTTTGAGCTCTATGCTATCCACAATTGATATTTGCATAGATCTTGGGATTTTACACCACATTTGCAACAAAATCTACGTAAGTGTTACATCATAAAAGGTAGAGCTACTCAAGCAAAATATGTACACAAAAATAAATAACTTGACATGGCAAAATAACCTCAAGTTATACGAAATGCTTAGTGATCAATCTTGAAAATCTTGCAAATGAGCAAAAAGATTGATTCTTATAGTGAATGTGGTGTAATCAATAATCAAGGCCTCCAAGGAGGTGACAAGAAAAGCATTTCAAAAAGTAGAAAAAGAAAGATACCAAATAACTAGCTCTAGAAAATTAAATACCTGGCCAAGCTTAATTTCTCCTCTTCTTGGATTATATAGCACGTGAATGTTACAAATGACAACTTTATTTGAATTTGTTGAGCTGCAAATAAATGCTAATATTTTTTAATAATTGAATGATACAAAATTCAATTTTGTTTTAATAGAAAAGCACATACGGCATACGAGCACAAGCAAAAAGCCCCAAATCATGATCCATAACATTAAGCACCATTATGACAAAACACAAAAAGCATACGAAAAATGGTAGGAAAACAACTGGATTTTAACTCTTCTAGTAGGTAATCTAAATTTTTTGGCACACAAGGTCTCATGCTACATAATAAAAGGTAGCCCTCCATAGATTCCACCCTTCCCAAGATTTGAACTCATAACTCCACATTAGATTTTGAAATTCTACATCTACAGAGTCCCTTTGGGGACTCCGTATATAATGTCTCTGAATATAAATACTTGATTCAAGATTACCCTTACAAGAAAATTTCATGTCAAATTAAATAAGAAACAATTTACATGACATTCTGTTATAAAGGTATTAGATTTAAACCATAAACTTCCTTTATTACCTTCTTAATGGTGCTGCTGTATTTTGGGGGGGACTTTGGCTCAACAACTATGGGGAAAGAGTAAATAAATAGTAATTAATGCCATGTCAAGGAAAACAAAGAAAGTCAAGATGAAATCCAACCACAAAAACCATATTAAAATTGCAATTTCAAGATTGAACGAGAAAGTTGTAGTGGACCTCAAGAACACATATTTGGGCAACATTATCTCGAAGTTCATGCTTGTTGAACTCTATAGATTCTTCATGAAGCAACTTGAACCTAATATGAAAATCATCAGATGAATATTAATGCTACAATACCCAATGAAATATGTGATAAGGGGTCTAATCTGAAATCAACAAGGAATTATCACATAATCTAAAACAAAAGTTTGAGAGGGCTGAAAGAAAAACAAAGAATTCAAAATCTCAAATGGATAAAAGCAATACATAGCTTAACCAAAGTAGTCAGTACGAACGTACCATTTTCGTTCTGGTACTAGTATATACTGGTAACGATGTATTGTGATGTATCGTTTCAAGTTTATCGGTATTTTTTTAATTATTTTTCGATGTGTATACATGTACAAATATCTCAATTACATTCACATAAATATATTTATATGGAAATATTAATTTTAAAAATATGTAATTTCGCTATTGTAGCCACTTGTTCTGAGATCATGGCAGATAGATTTAGAAATATGGTTTGTGTTCTCTCAGTGTTAATCTATGACCTATAATATTGCATCGCTTTAAAGTGGAAAGCAATCAACTGCAAGGCACATTAATAAAGCAAGTATTATGTAGCGTGGATCTTGAATATGACAAAATGCATAACAGCAGCAATAAAACAAACAGCTGACCTGCTGTTTAAGATGATAATTGATAAGATTCATGCAGTAAATAAAATAAAGTGCCAAATCACCAATCAACAAATTAGACCTCACACCACTATAGACTAATAAAATGTGAAGGTATAATGACCTTGATGTTCGCCAAAAGATTGCACAACCATCAACTGCTCTCCCAGTTCGCATCTGCAAAATGGCCCAATAAATAAGTCAGAGTTCTGCTCTCCAGGGCAAGGTTGTTTGCATGCACATCAAGTAAAAGCATGCCATTTCAGTGTTGAATACAAACGGAAGACAGAAGTCACAGTTAGGATAGAATTTTTATCTCTAAAATTCATGACATAGCAAACCTTCCAAATGCCATTATATCCCATGGAATTCAACTGCTCCTCCATGTCATGAAATCTATCAACCTCCTGAAAACATAGTAAAAGGAAACATAACATTTCATATTAAACAACAATACACCCCGTTAGCTACCCGCCAAAAGAGGAACAACCAGTCACACTTAAAAATAAGTAAATAAAGACACTCCCGGCCAAGTTAGCAAGAATATAAACCCTAGCACACCCTACAACATTGCTTTTACCATGAGAATGGTAGTCATTATAGTCCATAATTAAGTCGCTAATGGAAACACTCATTTACTGCTCATCTATTTTTCAAAGGCCTCAAAACTTTATCAATGCTGGTGGCGGTATGCAGAAAGTAAACAGATGTAAGAGAACAAAAACAAAAACCTTTTAATGAGATGCTAAGGACTGGACTTACAACCTATTTATTATACTAATTATAGATAGAGCAAGCTTCTAGCAAATCAATAATTTTCAAGATAAAAATGGAATCAAATTACAGGCCTCCATATTTTGTTCGCATATGTCAAACTTCATTACAGTTCTGAAACATAGAAGAGGGATAAAGGATAACCTGAAAGCACAAAATATCAGCTGACCATAAACTGAGCTCAAACATTAAATTCCTCATCCTCCACTCCCAATTCATCATATGGAAAGGTATATGGAAGTAAAGATTCCGATGGGTACTAGCAAGGTAATCCGCCAATACATTATATGAAAGGACAACAAACTTATCTGCAAATGATATATATACAAATTAATCAAACCAACTAAATAAGCTATCTTTCAATTTGGTTTCTGCTGTTACTACTTTCTGCTATTTGATTGTCTGCTTCAAAATTTTGCTAAATTTCTTTTACAGAGAAAAGGAACAAATTCACGATATTTTCTTTTTTAAAAGTTCTTTTTTTCTCTTCGAAGAAACAGAAGCGATGGAAAACAGAGATTAAGCATACTAATATTAATTACCAGAACGCGGAGGCGGCGGAGTTCCTGCGTACTTCCATTCCCGGTAATCCCAGGGCTTGGAATTGCGGGGACGGAAAGGCTTAGCCGCTGGATTTTGACCAAACGGATGGCGTGGCGGTTGATAACGGTTGTACGGACGAGCCGGAGGAGGTTGGCGAAAAAACTGTTGGTTTTGGCTGTAAGGAGATGAAGGCCTAGGGTTATAACCGAACTGCTGAGACTGAAAGGAGTTTTGGTTGGAGAAATTTCCTCGACGGAAACCTAGGTTCGCTTCTCCAACAGAGTCCAAGTTCGAATCCCCAGTAACTAGATGGCCTCTTCCGCCGCTGTTGGTTCGGTCGGAGAAGCTTCTGCCCCATTGATTTCGACCGCCTCGATGCTGTTACAGTTAGAAATTTGAATGTTAGTGCACATAGATGGAAATATAATACACAGGGCAATGTGTTTGAGAAGAGATGAAGTACGGGACGTTGGTAAGAGGACATGGCGGCGGTGTCGGCTGTAGCAGTGGCGGCAAGGAATTTGAGACGTAGATGAGGACAACGCCGCATCGAAAGAAACTGTTTCAGTGAAGTGGAACCAGAGCGGTGAGCGGCTGGAATCAACTAACAATAATAAAAGCAATCGTGCAAATTACTAGAAAGTAGAAACTCTAGCATGCATAACATTTAGGACATAATTTATGTTTCACAATAATATTCGATAAATAATAAAAATTATGATTAGAAATTAATTAATAATATTTAAAATATATTTGATATTAAAAAAATTAGTTCAAATTATGAGGAAAATGAATTTTAAATAAGTAAATATATTATATTAAGCTACTTTTTGTTAATTGTATAATAATATGAGGAAAAAGTTATTTAATACATATATTTTAAAATAGTTAATGTCCTGTTTTTTACTCCTAATATTTTTTTGTAAAGAATTGGAGGCATTGATGTGTCATTATTGGTGGGTGTTGGGAATCGACTCGATTAAGCAACGAATCAGTAAAATAGTGAAAGAAATTGAAAATTTGAACACACAAATTTAACGTGAAAAAACCTTTCAAAAGAGGATAAAAATCACAGTTAAAGATAATTTTACTATAATGGCAAACGAACGAAGAGTACAAAAGATGGAGTTAACTAGACCTCAAAAGCCGAAAACAAAGAACCCTCAAAACGTAATACAAAATTCTCCAAAAATGTTATGAGTTCTAATCTTTTAATGGGTGTGTTTTCTAAGGTTGTAAAAGAGCTTAATTAGGCTAAATTCGTAGGTCAAATAAATTATGCTAATAAATGATAAATATATTATATTAATAAATACTAAATCTTCTAGGAAGAAAATATATTTTGTTTAACTTACTTGCAAGCAATCTCTTATTTAATAGGAATTTGGGTCACACAACTCTAACAATCTCCACCTTGACACGAATTCTCACAATGCCATCTTTGCCAAAGCCCGCCACGGGCCTATCTTGAATTATGCAGGGAATTAACTGAGTTGAATCTGTGCTTAGAAGCTAGAAGACTGCTAGCCTTCGACTTATGCATTGCCAAATCAAAACTAACCCGAGTTTGATTCTCACGAACACAGTACCTTAACTTTTCAAAACCTGCATCCAAAAGAGAACATCTCTTCAACGAAGTGATCATACATTTTTCCCTCCTATGACCAAGTTGTCTCCGCTCCAAACGAGTTGACTTCGACTCCGTAACGTACAAGGGACGTCCAGTTTCATTGGTCACTGTAGAGCCTTCCAGAATATAAGGATTGCCGGTTATTTTACCTTTTAACAAAATAAGAGCTCCATGAGACACCTCAATGTCGCTCAACTCGATATTGATTCTACAACCTTTTGAGTCTAAAATACTCAATGAGATGAGAATCTTTCGTAAATCAAGTACATACCTGACATCTGAGAGTGTCATACTCATCCCATCGTGCATCCTAATTTTAACAGTACCTGTAACACCCCAAATCCAGTCTAAACGTTATGACCGAATCTGGCGATGTCACATTGTAACACCCCTTACCCGTATTCGACGCTGGAATAGGGTACGAGACATTACCAAAACACATACACTTATAAACATGTTAAACCGAGTTATAAAATTTCATTCAAATTTAAACTCTTCACATGCTTTTATAAATCTTCACGTTATAACTTCAAAATACTATATTTGTAACAAACAGGGCTTCTGAGACCCAATACATACTCATGCAATTCAATACTTCATTTTCATTTAATTTAATTCACGATTCTCATGCTCACGATTCTCATGTTCACGATTCAATTCAATTTCTCAATCCAATATACATTTCAATACCACAATAATTCATTTAATTCAAATCATATCATTTGCAATTTCCATTTAATTCACGTACAATTCAATTTCATAAACTCAATACTAATACATATTTATCGTTTAACTTAACTTCCCCTTTTTGCATCATTTTACACTTCAAGCATGAATGTAGTATGTCATTTCCATTTCACTCCCGTTTCCTATGCATATCACACAAGATATAAACATTACACTCAACCATAGTCGCAAGCTAGTCTTTTTGACGACTAGCCACATGATAAACCATTTTAATAAAGATTACAAACTTTAAACCTTACCACCCTTTTATGATCACAAGCATATTTCCATCTAGACATTTACCATCTCAATGCATAATTTTATAAATTTAATGTGGCGTAATCCAGCCACAACTTGGCCAAAGCCTAAGCATACACACTAAACATGCTAGCCAAATAAACATATAGTAAATGATACGAGTCACAAAGGCCTTAGATGCGTACACGAAAGAAAGAGAAAATCAAGATTCAGTTTCTTGTTTTCAAGAAAATCAAGAAACCGAATCTTGGCCCAAATTTGCTGTTTGGAGCGATTTCAAGAATCAAGAAAATCAAGATTTCAAATCTTGGAAATCTTGGTCCAAGAAACCGAATCTTGCAGCCAAAGCGCATTGGATCTCCGTTACGAGCATCAACGAGCCAATTTCGGTAGGAGATGGACTACAAGCCCAAGTTCTTGAAGGCAAGGCCCAATAAGAGGATTCCAAGCCCAACCAAGAAGTCAAACCATACTTAGTTGAAAATCAGGCCAAATTGTTAAAGTGGCCCAATTTGTAAAAATTTTAATTGTTTAATTTAATTTTTAGACTTTAGGAGTATTATATGTAAAAATTCGGCCCAAGCAGCCCATTAGAATGCCTTGGCCGAATTTCCCTCTTAAATTTGTTAATTAGGTTTTTTTTAAGTTTTCCTAATGAGATTAGGAAATAGTTATAAGGCCTATTTATAGGCATGGCCGGCCACCCTTGTGACACACATTACATTACATTAAAAATTTTAGATTTTTCTGAGTAGAAATTCTCTTTGAGTTTTCTCTAAGAATTCTCTCTTGAGTTTTCTTTAGAAGTAGTTTTAACAATCTTTTTTATTATGGGAGCCATCTTCAGCCTTCTTCTTGCCATTGTTCTTCATTGGAAGGGAGATTAGAGCCGTTTGAAGGGAGTTGTGAAATCTTTCTCGATTTCAAGGCTTCTTAGGACTTATATTTATTTCTTGCTGTCATTCTTTCTTTTTAAATCCTGCTTGCGTCGATTTTTATTTAATTAATTTGTTTGCTGTTCTTGTTGCGTTTCAGAATTTCCAAAACATCCAAGATCTAATTTGCCCCCTTCTTCATTAAAGATCTGATCGCCCCCCTTGTTATTGGCAGCAAAGATCGTTCAAGATCCCTAAAATTCATTGTTCTTGCCTATTTCTTCTTTTCAAATCGATTGATTCGGTAGCTGGAATTTTTTGAGGAAAATTAGTTGCTGTTTCGATTTGGGCGAATCAACGTCTCCTTGGGTTTCAAGAACCATTTTAATTCCTGAATTTTTTCTTTTCTTTTTGCCGACCCAAATCCCTGATTTTCTATTTAAAATCTGATTGTTTTCTTTGATTTGAATTCTAATTCGTTTTCTTTCGTAATTGATAGGACCGGCTGTTGGGGATATTACTTCCTAAGTTCAAATCGATTCTTGGTTTCCAAGAATAGCCGTCTCTAAGGGTGTTTTTGATTCTTGTTGTTCATTGATAGTTTTTATTTCAGATCTAATCGAATCTAACTTCAATTCTCTGTTTCGTTTCAGGTCTGATCGTCTAGAGCCTCGTAGGAATTTTCTCGTGACTTGACAACTCGATCTTCGTCCGCGCGTAACCTTCTATCATTTAGTATCAGATTTTGGGCGTTTTGGGTGTTCTTGGTTGATTTTTAAACTGATCTCTATTTTTTAAACTACAAACAGCAGTTTTACCCAGAAAATTTTTTTGAAAAAAATTCATTTAAGTGGGTAAACATTGTCCGATTGATCTGAAATTTTACATACATATTTTTGGAACTGTGATTAAATATAAAAAATATTTCCCGCAAAAAGTCAGTCGAAAAAGTCAAAAAAATTCAAAAAGACGAAATCCAATAAAAATTTTAAAAAAGATTCAGCGGTTTGAGTTTGGTGCCCAAACTTTCCTGACCAAAAATTCAATATTTAAGGACATTCCAGACTTAATTTTGTGATTTTTGGAGATCAGGAACACCTCGAACGAAGTTATCAAGTTACTCCGCAGTTTTTCGGGTTTTTCGATTTCAGCAATTTTTATTGATTCTTAGCTGTAGGTTTTCATTTGTTTGCCTTTATTCTTCCTTTACACTATCTAACACCTTGTTTCTTGTGTTAGTAGGATTTTAAGGTGTGCACAATTCTTCCTCGGTGCAACACAAATTAATTGGTGTCTCGTCAGTTTTTGGCATCTTAGTGCAAATTAGGACTCTTTGGTAGTTTCGGTTCATACACTTTCTAATTGGTTGATATAGACTCTACTAAAGAACTCACAAGACTGAATTCTACCTCATGGAGAATTTGATTTTTCTTTTTGAGTGACTAATGGTGAGGTTTGCTAATTTTTCTTTTGAGTGTTGAGTATTTTTTTTACAGGTATTTCAAAAAAAAAAGAGAAAAAAAAATAAGATGGTAGTCTGTCGCACCCTTAACATCCAAATGGGAGATGATTGTGATAACCAAAAGACGAATATTTTCCATTCTAGGTGTTTTATAAAAGTTAACTTATGTTCACTTATTATTGATAGTGGGAGTTGTTCGAATGTAGTTAGCAGCTATTTGGTGGATTCCTTAAAGTTACCTTGTATTGAGCACCCTAAGCCGTATCACCTTCAGTGGCTTAATGAATGCTCAGGAGTTAAAGTTACAAAACAGTCCTTGATCACTTTTAAGCTTGGGAATTACGAGGATGAGGTATGGTGTGATGTGGTCCCAATGCATGCGGCACACTTGCTCCTTGGACGGCCTTGGCAATTTGATTGTGATGTTACACACCAAGGCAAGCTTAATAGATACTCTCTTGTGTTTAAAGGCCAAAAATTCACTCTTGCTCCTTTAAATCCCAGTGATGTATATAAAGATCAATTAAAAAGGATGAAATTTTGTGAGGGGGTGAGGGAGAAAGGACAAATAAAAAAGACAGAGAGAAAAGAGGCTAGTAGTGAAAAAAGTCACAATTTAAATGGCCCAAAGGTGAGTGAATCCGAAAGTGGTAAAAATAGAGTGCAAAATTTAATTGCAACAAAAAAAGATGTGCGAAGAGACCTATTCAATGAACAGCCTTGTATCCTTGTGACGTTTAGGCAAAATTATTTATCTCTATCTAACATTAATGAAAATTTGCCTAGTGTGTTTCAATGTTTTTCGCAGGATTATGAGGATGTTTTTAGTGAGGCCGCTAAAGGTTTACCACCTTTGCGTGGGATAGAACACTTCCATTGGCCACATATGAAAGATAACTTCCAACTTAAATACCTTTCCGATGAAAGACGCTTTCATACGATCAACATAGGCAAAGATGAAATCACACTACATAAGCCCGAAGGTAAGCGAGGTACATGAGCCCGAAGGTAAGCGAGGTAAGGAAATTTTATCAACCGAGTCCCGTGCAGATTTAAAAATTATTGATAAAACTTTTGGTGACTTAATTCTTAAAAGATCCCCTCATTTTGATCCGATTAATTGTTATTCTTCGATTGTGGCTGATAAAGTCATTACGAAAGGAAGCGTGAGTTGTTATTCTCTTGATTTGCCTTGTGTAAAATCCGCGAATTTGTGTAAATCTGTTTTGGTGAATAAGATAACGAAATTTGAAAATTTTGTTTTCAATTTATATTCGTGCCTTAAACAGTTTAGGTGGTTGTATATGAAGTTTGAGTTCCATTTGGCAAAGGTTAACTCAACAACAGAGCTTCGACTGCACTATGCCCCCGATGAGCGAAGGTTTGTATTAAATGGAAAAGGTAAAATCGACCCTTCTTCTTCTGCTAATATAGGTAAGATGCTTGAAACTTTTGAAACACATTTGTACTCCTCGGATAGTAACAAAGATCGTGTTGGTGATTTAATTTTTATAAAACACTTAGATCGAAACGTGCTTGACTGTCCTATTTTATTTAGTGATGATCTATCTATTTTGATGGTTGACAAAAAGATTCTTGTTTTTGATAATGCATGTGTGAGTGAATCTATAAACCGTCGATTACTACATGGTATGATTGTGCAACTCTGTGAACTGTGTGAATCTTTTCAAATACCTACTTGTGATGATTACGTTTACCATTTTATTTATTACTCGCGATTTAATCATGGTTTGTAGAAACAATTTGAGATGATTGAATGCCTTAAAACATGTCCATCTTTGTTTTGAATATTTGACGAGGTATTGGCGAGTAAATTAGCTTGTTTGCATGGTAATCTGAATCTGTCCATTCGTATGCGTTATACTTGTTTTGTTATGCTTATGTTTGGACTACAAGTTCTACTTTCAATGTGGTTAACTTATCTCCATTTGATTTTTCAGATTCGAGGACGAATCTTTTTGAGGAAGGGGGAATGATACGAGTCACAAAGGCCTTAGATGCTTACACGAAAGAAAGAGAAAATCAAGATTCAGTTTCTTGTTTTCAAGAAAATCAAGAAATCGAATCTTGGCCCAAATTTGCTGTTTGGAGCGATTTCAAGAATCAAGAAAATCAAGATTTCAAATCTTGGAAATCTTGGTCCAAGAAACCGAATCTTGCAGCCAAAGCGCATTGGATCTCCGTTACGAGCATCAACGAGCCAATTTCGGTAGGAGATGGACTACAAGCCCAAGTTCTTGAAGGTAAGGCCCAATAAGAGGATTCCAAGCCCAACCAAGAAGTCAAACCATACTTAGTTGAAAATCAGGCCAAATTGTTAAAGTGGCCCAATTTGTAAAAATTTTAATTGTTTAATTTAATTTTTAGACTTTAGGAGTATTATATGTAAAAATTCGGCCCAAGCAGCCCATTAGAATGCCTTGGCCGAATTTCCCTCTTAAATTTGTTAATTAGGTTTTTTTTTAAGTTTTCCTAATGAGATTAGGAAATAGTTATAAGGCCTATTTATAGGCATGGCCGGCCACCCTTGTGACACACATTACATTACATTAAAAATTTCAGAATTTTCTGAATAGAAATTCTCTTTGAGTTTTCTCCAAGAATTCTCTCTTGAGTTTTCTTTAGAAGTAGTTTTAACAATATTTTTGATTGTGGGAGCCATCTTCAGCCTTCTTCTTGCCATTGTTCTTCATTGGAGGGGAGATTAGAGCCGTTTGAAGGGAGTTGTGAAATCTTTCTCGATTTCAAGGCTTCTTAGGACTTATATTTATTTCTTGTTGTCATTCTTTCTTTTTAAATCCTGCTGGCATCGATTTTTATTTAATTAATTTGTTTGTTGTTCTTGTTGTGTTTCAGACTTTCCAAAACATCCAAGATCTGATTCACCCCCTTCTTCATGAAAGATCGGATCGCCCCCCTTGTTATTGGCAGCAAAGATCGTTCAAGTCCCTAAAATTCATTGTTCTTGCTTATTTCTTCTTTTCAAATCTGATTGATTCGGTAGGTGGAATTTTTGGGGAAAATTAGTTGTTTCGATTTGGACAAATCAACATCTCCTTGGGTTTCAAGAATCGTTTTAATTCTTGAATTTTTTCTTTTCTTTTTGCCGACCCAAATCCCTAATTTTCTATTTAAAATCTGATTGTTTTCTTTGATTTGAATTCTAATTCGTTTTCTTTCGTAATTGATAGGATCGGCTATTGGGGAATTACTTCCTAAGTTCAAATCGATTCTTGGTTTCCAAGAATAGCCGTCTCTAAGGGTGTTTTTGATTCTTGCTGTTCATTGATAGTTTTTATTTCAGATCTAATCGAATTTAACTTCAATTCTCTGTTTCGTTTCAGGTCTGATCGTCTAGAGCCTCGTAGGAATTTTCTCGTGACTTGACAACTCAATCTTGGTCCGCGCGCAACCCTCTATCAGTATAAGCATTATAAGCATGGATAAGCACTACATTTATTTATGTATCAAACTTATCAACATGAGTTAATTCATAAACGATTTCTGACATTGCTACATACCAAATCATATACTAAGTATACCACATACACATACTATGAAACTTTATTTTCTCACATGAACTTTAACTATAACTAATAATTCACAATTATAAACATCATTTCTTTTCAATCGTTTATCAATTATAATCGAGCATATGGTCAATTATACACTAATCATTCATATGTTCTTCCAATTTTTCCTCCTCCTCCTCTCCATTTCACATCCTTAATGTGTATAACACACTTAAACAACATTAACTACAATATCACTATTCACTCACATGTATATTCAAAGTTGTCTATTCAAGTCAGAGTCACTAAATTATTTTTACCTAGAGCTATAAAACTCCAAATTAAGATCCGTAAATTTTCCCCGAAACTAGATTCACATATCCTCTTACCATAAAATTTTCAAAATTTTTGGTTTAGCCAAATAGTACAGTTTATTCCTTAAAGCTTCCCCTGTTTCATTGCTTGACAGTTCTGACCTCTCTTCACTAAAAAATAATTATCTCATTGTATAGAATTCAGATATTGTTTTTGTTTGTTTCTCTTGAAAATAGATTCACTGAGGATTCTAAAAATATAAACTTTATCCCATAATTATTTTTGTACAATTTTTGAAAATTTTCCAAAGTCAGAACAGGGGATTTAAAACTCATTCTGACTCTGTCTAACTAAACTTCAAATATCTCAAAATATATAAATCTTTTGTTTGCTCTATATCTTTTATGTGAAAATACTCATCAGCTTCAATTTCATATATTATTTAGCCTCTAATTCAATCTCCACCATTTTTGGTGATTTTTCAAAGTCACACAACTATTACTGTTTAAACTGTTTTATAGCTAAATGTACTATTTCATAATTTCACTTTTTCACTTTCAATCACAATTCAATTCAAAATTCACTTTTCCATTTCTAAGTCGATATTCAATTCAATTCCACACCTATATTCATTATTCAATTACACTTAGTTAATTTCCCGATGAACACTTCGGAATAATAACAGATACTCGGTAGATTCAGCACATAGCAACCACCTTACTAATCAATGATGTTCGGTTCACATAGTAGCCTACAAGGCAAAAACGTAATTTTGCCAAAGTATGATTTTTGGACTGGAATGAATAGTGTGAAGGTTATATAAGTTAAATGTATTGTTATAAATCAAGAAAGACGAGAAATTGAAATTGATCAATAAAAAGAAAAGTGAGAAAAAGTGAAAAATTCCCGAATGAACCTTTGGAATAAAAACAGATACGAATGAAGTGACAGAAATGATCACATGTGTGGCACGGATTGTGTGTAGGCCACTATGTAAAAGTAAAAGTGATGGTCACGTGTGTAGTACTATGTGCAGGTTACTACGTGTACCGGAATGATAGGTCGCATGTGTAGTACTATGTGCAGGCTACTATGCGTACCTGATAGTTTCGATCACGTGAGTAGTACTATGTGCAGGCTACTACGTGTATCAGATGGTAATGGTCACATGTATAGTACTATGTGCAGGTTACTATGTGAACCGAACATCATTGATTAGTAAGGTGGTTGCTATGTGCTGATTCCACCGGACATCATTGATTAATAAGGTGGTTGCTATGTGCTGAATCCACTGAATATCTATTATTATTCCGAAGTGTTCATCGGGAAATTGACTAAGTGTAATTGAATAATGAATATAAGTGTGGAATTGAATATCGGTTCACATAGTAGCCTGCACATAGTACTACACATGTGACCATCACTTTCACTTTTACATAGTGGCCTACACACAATCCGTGCCACACATGTGATCATTTCTGTCACTTCATTCATATCCCTTTTTATTCCAAAGGTTCATTTGGGAAATTTTCACTTTTTCTCACTTTTCTTTTTATCTATCAATTTCAATTTCTCGTCTTTCTTGATTTATAATAATACATTTAACTTATATAACTTTCACACTATTCATTCCAGTCCAAAAATCATACTTTGGTAAAATTATGTTTTTGCCCTTAAAGTTTCACAAAATTATGATTTTGCCCCTAGGCTCGTAAAATAATTTTTATTCAATTTCCTTGC
Source organism: Gossypium hirsutum (assembly GCF_007990345.1). Lineage (NCBI taxonomy): Eukaryota > Viridiplantae > Streptophyta > Magnoliopsida > Malvales > Malvaceae > Gossypium > Gossypium hirsutum. The sequence continues at coordinate 25,428,821 of NC_053444.1, forward strand.
ATTTTAGGCCTAGTTGAACCATTTTCATAACTATAGCAGTCCACAATACTCACTTATTCACACACTTGTGACATATTTTATAACTTTTATAAATTAATCCTTTTAGGCATTTTCATCGAAAATTACTTAGTACAAATCATTTATCACATTCCAAACATTCATATTCTTCCACAAAACATCAAAATACATGCATATCATTCATGGGTAAATTTTTAAACACAAACCCTAGTTCAAAACAATGGTAAAAATAGGTAAATCTTGTTACGAGGATTTTAAAAACGTAAAAATCATTAAAAACGGGGATAGAACGGACTTACAATCGAGCTTGGAAGCTTGGAAAACCCTAGCCATGGTTTGTCCATGCAATTTTCGGCCTAGGGGTTGAAGATGGACAAAAATTGACTTTTAATTTTGTTTTAATTCATTTTAATAACTAAATGACCAAAATGCCCTTAATGAAAAACTTTGGAAACATGCCTAACCATACCCATTTTTGTCCACCAACTTAACTAATGATCTAATTACCATATAAAGACCTCCAATTTAAAATTTCATAACAATTGGACACCTCTAACATATAGAACTCAACTTTTGCACGTTTTACAATTGAGTCCTTTTGACTAAATTGAGTGCCCAAACGTCAAAATTTTCGAATGAAATTTTCACAAAATCATTTTCTGAAATCTTAGACCATAAAAATATAATGAAAATAAATTTTTTCTCGTCGAATTTATGGTCTCGAAACCACTATTTCGACTAACCCCAAATTCGGGCTGTTACAGTACCAATACCGATTACCCTTATTGGATGATTTGTTTCTCATACGCAGAACTCCTGTGACACCCCAAACCCGACCGGGACAAACTGGCCCAAATTCGAAGCATTTCATTAGCCATCTAAGTGACTCTTCGGCTAACGACCACCCAAGACACACCCCAACCTTATAACATCTCAATCTTATCTAATTATTACTTATTTATTAATGCGGAAGCAAATTATAAGCCAATTTTAAACTTTTTCTAGGTAATTTAACCTAATGGCATTTTTATCATTTTACCACCTATAGTAAAACTAACCCGATTTTAGATCTAAGCATTTACCAACATTCTTTTAGTCAACTTATGCAAGCCTAAAAATTTCAGCTTAATTTGAGTTCGTTTACTATGTCTGATTCAAGTTTTATTATTAGGGACTAAATTGTAACTAATACAAACTATCAATACCTATTCTGAATTATAAATTAAGTGTGTTTCTATCGAATTTTACCCATTACAAGACTAATCCTAAAATTTTACCAAGTTCCCTTATCATATAAGGCTCTAATTAGACTAATCAATTTTTAGGACTAAATTGTAACTTAAACAAATTAGAATATCAATTTAAAAAGACAAAAATTTCAAACCCCCCAAAACCCACACAGCTGTGTCCTCCAGGCTGTGTGTCATTAAACGATCGTATTCACGTTGTGAAAAACTTTTAGGCCGATCGCACACGCCCGTGTGGAAATCTTACACGCCCATGTGAAAACACTGCAGCTATTTTTGCGAAAAATTCATTTTAAAACCTAATTTTGCATATTTAATGGCCATTAAACCTGGTTGAACTACGATTAATTAACATACATATACATAGACCTTCAATTGAATTTATTGACATCAATTAACCTCAATTATATAGAATTAGGCAATCAATTTCATGCATAACAAACATCGAATAAATCAAACAAGTGGCGTACCTTAGTCGCTAGTAAACCACTCCATGGAAGCTTCATTTAAACAATCGTTAGTATAAATTTCATGCCTCACACACCGTGTTATCAATCATCGTGTTATCAAGCAACAATACACTGTAAATCATTCAATAATTAAACTCAAACATGCCTCAAAATTATTATTAAACCATCCAAAATAAAATGTCCAATGTCCAAAGTCCAATTACAACCAAAATTAAACTTATTCCCATGAGTTCTACAATGCCCGATTACAGTCTCTAAAACGTGTAATAAAGTCTCTACCAAGCCTAAATCTCTTGGAACTCTCTTGCTCGTCTCCTCAACTCCTCAAGCCCGATGATTACCTGCACATATTGTGAGGGTGTGAGTTTTAAAAAGCTCAGTGAGTGTTAATAAAAACGACTAGTAAATCAACATCCAAATCATGCTTAAATCACATCCAATCAATTACCAATTATCAACCATAATAATAAAACATGTCAATTTAATTTCCATACGCTTTATCAATATCAAGAATCAATTGTTCATGGCTTACAAACATCGAATGATATAACAATAATCACACATAAATATATTGGCATACACTTGTCATGGCTTAATCGGGTGATCATACATCGAATAAACAGATCTTCGAACTCCTAAAAATATTAAGTACAGTCCACCAAGTTGAGCGGAACGAAGCACATGCTCCCTTATAGTGCCTAAAATAACCCAATGAATGGAGACTCATGCTCAACACTCCCTTACCTACTCCAAACAAATCAGTCCACCTATAGCCATATGCTCACAATATCACAAATAAAGGTGAGTATTCACAAATCCTATAGCATGCCAACTATATCCAATGGATCCACTATGCATGTTGCCAATATATTTAGTTAAACATAGCATATAAATCAGTCATTATTGTGCTCAATTTAATGTGACAAAATGCTTATGTGTAACATGTAACATAGCCATTTAGCATCCAATTAAATCAAGCATTTCATTTGTCATTTTCCAATGTTCAATTACCAATTGCAACACCAATATATCATGATCAAAAAATCCAATAAACATGATCTAATCATCAATATAATTAGCCTAAATAAATTGCTTAACACCACCTAAATGCTTACTTACCATTATTCAATAAAATTCAACTCTTGTACATATAATATCAATCTTACAAAAAATCAGCCATTCAACCATAATTAATCAATTGAAATCATCAATTAATCTACTAATTAAACATAAATGAGGGTCAATTTACCAAATCGCCCTTAGGAACACTCACCTCACAATTTATTCCACCATAAACAAGTGATTAACTAAGCAAATCCAAGCTTCAGTTCCTGTTAGCTCGGTCCTCTTCAAGATTCAAAGCTTCAACAGAGATAAAGTAGACATTATCACCTTTCCAATGCTATAATAAACATGAATTTTAATTAACTATACTAATCGAAATCCTCTCACAAAGATACATTATCGGATTTGTAACATCAAGTTGAAAACTCGATTCCTCACAAAATTGATCTCTCCAGCCCTCCTAAACACTTTCAATCATCAATACTAGACCAAATATACTTACACTAAGCATCAATTTCATCTTTAAATCAATTTCACAAAATTTCAAAAAATCGGTTCATAAAGATGATGAAATTCGGATTTATTTAAATTACCTCACAAATCATGTTTAATCTTGATAAATAATATAAAAAAACATTTTAATAGATCCATTTTGAGTTGGAACATCCATTGATTTGTGTATTTTCTCTCAAAATTCAAGATCCACCATTAAAGAACCATGTGTTCTTGAAAGAAGATGACATTGATAAAAATCATTTAATTAACTCTCAAATCATGTAAAAATGTTTCTAATCATCATAAAAATAAGTTTAGGATTGAAGATTACCTTTAATTTGCTATAAATTCATTGATTGAAAATCTTGATTCAAGAAACTTGAGAAATTTTAGAATATTTTTGGCTACTTTTGAGAATAATTTTGGGCGAATTGAGAGAATATTTTGAGAATGAAATTGGCTGGATCTATTCTTTGATGATAGATCTTTAAAATCATGCAAAGAAAATGAATTTTAAAGCTCTCTAATATGATGTAAAATGTATGAAAAGTGGGCTAGATACATTAGTTTTAAAACTGAAACCACCCACCAGAAATTTAAAAATTGGGAAATTTGCCTAATGGCCACTCTCACATTTCCTTTACTTTACCATTTAATCCTTTCCCTCGAAAATTCTAAATTTTAAGGTTTATTTTCCATATAAATACTCTAAATTTTCCCTTATTTTACAATTAAATCCTATTTAATTAATATTTAAAATTTACTCAAATTACCCACAATAAAAATTATTTTAGAATTATTTTTCAACCAAAATTGATTATTTTCACTAATAATTATTTAAAATAATTAAAATTAATTTTTTGAAAATATTTTTAAAATTTTTTTGGATTATTATTTAATCAATTTTAGATGTAATTAATCTCCTAAATTAAATTAAAAATAACTAGAAACCCTATAAATTCCTAGTTTCACAATCGAAACCCAAAAAATATACCCGAAACTACTAGACTCGATTTAGGGATATTACAACTCTACCTTCAACCAAACTGTATGTGGAAAACTATTCTCTATTGGGAGACATGTGGAAAGAACATCCCGAACCTAGTATCTACTCGAACGTAAGCTCGGAGTTATCGCTTGTTGACACTAACAAGAACTCATCCCCGCTTTCGTCGACCAAATTAGCACCAGCTACATCTTTCTCGTTACTCTCAGCAACCCCTTTATTTTACAGTTTATAACAATATGCTTTGACGTAACCTAACTTCTTACAATAGTGATACCTTTTGTCTCGCTTCTTTTATGCATGGTAGATGGGACCTCGAATTCGTTTGGAATGTGAAAGGCCATATGATGTGTTTTGGTGGTCGACCTTGTACCTATAGACATATACATGCTGTGAATTAAAACATTAAAAACATGATGCATGATAAATTAAAACAACAAACATGTAAATATCAATTAAAGAACTCGAATGATGGATTTCATTTGAACTTTGGGCCCCTAGAATTTAAGCCAAACTCGAGTCCTTCTAGCCAAAACAAATGATGTGACCGAGATCACATTAGGTGTTTTGAGTTCAAATTGAATTATAAACATGATTTTTTTTCTAGATTTTATATTAAAAGACTAAAATAACATTAAATTAAGATTTATTGCTTTATTAAAATAAGGGCATTTTGGTAGTTTAATAACTAATTTGGGACCTAATTATGGGTGACACCAACTCAATCAAAATCTTTATGGTATAACTAGAAACTCTATTACATGCATGTGAGTGTGGAAATCACGTATTTAGAACACAGATTTATGTTTCAAAATACAATAAATAATGAAATATATGATTTGAATCTAATTAATAGTAACAAATGAAATATGTGCGATATTAAAATAAAAATATTAGATTAAATTGCAAGTAAAACAAAATTTAAATACATGAACACATTGTTGGAAAAATTGATTTAGTAAACAATGTTTTTAGGCATAATGAATGTTTTAAAAATTTTCTTTAAAACCAAGAATTTGTGTTATTTATTACAATAAACCCTTAACTGACATTATATATGTGCTTTGTTTTGGGAAAAAATCCAGTTCAAAAATGGTTTTTTTGCACAGTGAAAAATAAAAATTTTGAAAATCGACCCGGTTTGTGATATTTATAGCAATAAATCCTAAACCGAATCCACACCTGTGTTTACGAATAGGTGAATCCTTCTCATTCCAGTATTTCCATCAAATGATCTTCTCCACTATACTCGTACCACGAATGGCTTCGAGTAGTTTGTTTCATGATAGTTTTTGCTACTTGTCGGCCCTTGCTCTGCCTTGCTATTCCGTTCAATTTTTTTTATTTCAAAACTATACTATTTTGATTTCCCTCATTCCCAAATCATTAAATCTTCCTAAATCATCAAGAAAACACCCAAAAATCTTACCAATTTCATCATCTTCCTTAAGTGTGGGTTTCTTGAATTTGTGTCAAAAACTCTATTTAATCTTCCATAAAATGTATCCATTCACTTTCCCATTAGTTTTTAATGTTATCTAGACTTTAAAATTGAGTTTTTAGTTATGAAATTGCATGTTTTTATTAAAACCCGAAAATCAGGTCGTTATTGGTGGAATTCGATATTGTGGATGAAAATGTGATTTAAAAGTGTTTTTATCTTGTTTTAACTTGGTTAGAAGGTTTCTAAAATTATTTTGAGGTTTCGTTAAGGATTTCTCGTGTTTTAATGAATTTTCATTAGAATGGCCAAAACTTGGCGAAAAATTTTGCTACCTTGAAATGTGTAGTTTTGTATAGTTTAAAGGTTTGAAATTAGTCATAAATGAATATGTGGATGAATGGAACTTGTTTCATGTGAAAATGTTAAGTGTAGATCGAGATATTTGCGTTTTAAGTTTGTTATACTAAATGTGTAACAACTCATTTTCAGTGAAATCGGAACAGTAGTTTCGAGACCACAAATTCGAGTTCGAAAGGAAAATTATTTTAATATTAGTGCATGGTCTGCATTATGATAGGAATGTCGTATGAAAATTTTGTTAATAAAATTTTACCAATTACATGTTTAATTAGATGGAAAAGACCAAATTGCATAAATTGCAAAAGTTGAGTTCTAGTAGCTTTAAGTATCAAATAGCTTTGGGATTCAAAATTTGAGGTCTTTATGTGGCAAATAGACCGTTAAGAAGAGTTAGTAGATAAATATGATTAGTCATCAATGGAAAATTTGATAAAGAAAAGGACTAAATTGGAAAGTGGAAATAATAAAAGATAATAAATGGTTAAATAATAAAATATCATCTTTCTCATCATCTTTCTCAAATAAAAATACGTGGAAAACCTAGTTTAAAGCTTGAAGAATAGACAAGCTTATATTGCTCAATTAGGTGAGTATTCAAGTTCCGTTTTTAATGATTTTTATGTTTCTGAGATCGTAAAAGCTTAATTTAGCTATCTCGGGGATTAATTTGTAAAGTTATCAAAGTACTAGGGTTTTTCCATGGATGAGTATGCATGAATTATGAAGTTTTATGATAGAAAATGAAAGTTTGTTGATAGATAAACAACTTTTGTAAAGGGAATTTTGATGAAATTGTGATTTAAGGACTAAATTGTAAACATGTACAATTCATGGAAAAATTCTAAATTTTATGAAATACATGGGCTGTTAATGTTACAAGTAAAAATTGGCTAGGCTTGGAATAAGGATTAAATGCACGAATTTCATTTTTCGAGCCTAGGGATGAATCGTAATTAAAGAAAAGTATAAAGGTAAAATGGTAATTTTGCCTAAGATATGAATTAAATTGAATTGAATATGAATTGTATTAAATTGAGTTAAATTTACTCGTATAGTTCCAGATATACAAAATACGGAATTAGATCGAGGAAAAGAGAAAGTGTCAGATTAGTAGACAACAAATCAACGTACAATTGTCGATGCAAGTTCGTGTAGCTAAACTTTCTATATTTATATGTTTGAATTTAATTTTGTATATGTAAATTGTATAAATTCCATAAATATATGAATTGATTACTTATCTGACAATGCCCGATAAATAATAAGTCCTGTTTGGATAAATGATATTTGATGGATAGAGGGTTCCAGAATTGGTTGTGGTCCTGCATATGTTGCGGACAGACCATAGATCGAAAAAGCGTCCCGTTATTAGCTCTCATGAGCTTCCTGTTATATGGTTCTTGCGAGCTTCCGTTAATAGCTCTTCGGAGCACCCCGATTGGTTATGATCCTACATGTGTTGTAGACACACCACTGCTCTTATGAGCGTCCCGATATATGGCTCTTCGGAGCTTCCCAATTAAAGGCTCTTCCATGAGCTTCTTGATTAATTGGCTCTCAAAAGCTTTCCGAAATTAGCTTACTTGAACCTTCACGATATTAGCTCGTATGAGCTTCTCGTTAATAGCTCTCTGGAGCTTCCTGTTACATGGCTCACATGAGCTTCCAGTTTATGTGTTCATATGAGCATTCCTGAATATGAATTAACAGATTACAGATTTGTACACTTCGTGTGTACTACCTGGGTATCCATCAATATTTTAAATGATTTAACGGGCAAAATCCTGATATGAGAAAATAAATAAATTCAAAATGAATCGTTACTTGTATATACACAAAATACATGGAAATTTGATATTGAAGAGCTTATACATGATTCTTGATATTCATGTGAAATAAATGACTAACATGTTTGATGAAGTTTAATAAAAATGAATTGTAAGTTAATTTCCCGTTATACGAACTTACTAAGCATTAAATGCTTACTCTGTTCTATTTCTACTGTTTTATAGTAATTCGAAAGCTTGATTTGGTTGGAAGCCGTTTGGAGCAACATCACACTATCCTTTAGCTCGTTTTGATATAAATAGAAAAATTTCTTTTGGATATAATGGCATGTATAAGCTAAATTTGGCCAAATGATGGCATGTATGTGTTTGGTTGTGATTTGCCATTGGTATGGCTTATGTTTGATACATTTTGATATATATAAGTATATGGACTTATCATGGTTGATATGTGTTTTGGTATAATTGATTGATGGTTAACTAGTAGGCAAATTGTAACATGGCTTGAGTTGGTACAAATATAAATATATATATGTAAGTGATCAAATTGTTAAGCATGGATACTTGATTATATAAGATGATATGTTATGCATAAGACTTGATTTTGGTTTGATTCAAATGTTTTATACTGGATGGGAATATGTTTAAGTGTTAATGTAGGTGGAAGACATGTTGGGGTGAGAAACAAGGCTTGGAAATGGCCTTATTTTGTCCATACGGGCAGAGATACGGGCATGTGTCTCAGCTGTGTGTGACATATGGCCTAGCACATGGGTGTATGACTTGGTTTTGTGTCCCCTAGATCTTTGAAATTTCAAAACAGAATGCTCAGAATTGATCACATGGCCTAGCATACGGGCGTGTGGCTTGGCCGTGTGACCCTTGCACCTATGTAATGAAAATTTTCATGTTCACACGGCCTAGCGCAAGGGCGTGTGACTTGGCCATGTGACCCAAGTCAGAGAGTTAGACTGGTACGGGCATGGGCTGGGACACGACTGTGTGCCCTATTTCGAATGCCCACACGACTTGACCACACGAGCGTTTGTCCCCTACACCTTGGAAAAATTTTGAGATTTTGCAAAAATTTCTCTGAGGACCCGGCTTAATCCTTATTTTTTTCAAATGTATGTTTTGGGCCTCGAGGGCTCTATAAGGGACTTTATGAATAATTTCTGACATGAATGTTAAATAATATGAAATGTCTGTATTTGATCTGTATATTTTGGTAAAGCTCTGTAACCCTATTTCGGTGATAGATATGGGTTAGGGGTGTTACATTTATTAGTATCAAAGCTACAGTTTAGCCGATTCTCAGACTAACGTAGCATGTACGAGTCTAGCTATACATGCCATTATATAACCTGTGATAGTGTGATATCTCCTGACCATTTTAAATATGTTTTGCATATAGTAATGTCATCCAACTGAGCTAAATCTGAAGAAGCTGAGAGCAATGCTCAAGCTTCAATTTAAAAAGCAACTTCAAGTAGTAGAAAGCCTGTATCTGAGGGCCGAGGAGGAAAGGCTAAAGAATCCCTCTTCCAAATGATGAATGAATGGTTTACAGAATTTGTAAGAACAAATCAGGCTATACAACAACCTCCCCCTCCTGTCTCTCAACCGGTTTCTGATATGCCGCAAGGTATAGAACTTGTTACAATTGGTAAGCCTCCGGTAGATAAAATTCGTAAATATGGAACAAAAGAATTCAGAGCTACCGCTGAGGATGATCTAGAAAGGGTTGAATTCTGGTTGGAAAACACTATTAGAGTTCTTGACGAACTATCCTATACACCAGCTGAATGCTTGAAACATGCTGTATCTTTGGTAAAAGACTCAGCATACCAGTGGCAAAAGACTCAGCATACCAGTGCTTGAAACGTGCTGTTGTACCAAAGGAGAGGGTTACTTGGGAATTTTTCCAAACTGAATTAAAAAAGATGTATATTAGTCAGAGATTCCTGGATTAGAAACGGAAGGAATTTTTAGAGCTTAAATAGGGAATATGATACTATCTGAGTATGAACGAGAATTTGTCAGACTAAGTAAATATGCCAAGGACTGTATCTCAACTGAAATCGCCATGTGTAAGCGGTTTGAAGAGGGTTTAAATGAAGATATCAAGTTGTTGGTTGGGATTCTAGAATTAAAAGAATTTGTGGTACTGGTCGACCGAGCTCATAAAGATGAAGAATTGAGTAAAGAAAAGAGATAGGCTGAGATGGAAGCTAAAACTTTGAGTAAAAGGTTTACGGGAAAGTCACAACAGTTGACTTCAAAGAAATCGAATAAATATCATGACCGTTTTACCACTTCTACAAGGTGTTCTAGGAGAGACAGAAGTATTCAACACTCTAATCCAAGATCTCAGGCAACATTTGTAGCAAGTGTAGGCAGTGTTGGAAATCCCAAACTCAAATGTAAACATTGGAATAAACTGCATTTTTTTGAGTGCCGCATGAGAAGCGGAGCATGTTTTAGATGTGGTTCCTTTGACCACTATATCAGAGACTGCGCAGAAAAGCCTGAGAAAGATATCGTACAAACTTAAAGGCTGAGTAACCCCGCCCTGAGGGTAGACCACCTCGTAATTCTGATAATGTGAGTGGCAGCTAGGGTACAACAAAAGATTCAATCGTGAAATCTGAAGCACGAGCACTGGCCATAACATATGCTATTCGTGTACGTGAGGATGCCTCTACACCCGATATTATTACTGGTACTTGTTCTCTTCTTGATACTGATATAACTGCTTTAATTTATCCTGGTTCTACCCATTCATACATTTGCACGAATTTAGTGTCTATTGAAAATTTACCTGTCGAATCCACTAAATTCGTGGTTAAAGTTTCAAACCCCCTAGGCCAGTATGTGATGGTGGATAAAATTTGTAAGAACTAGCCGTTAATGGTATAGGGTTACTGTTTCCCAGCTGATTTGATGTTATTGCCATTTGATGAACTTGATGTGATTCTGGGTATGGACTGGTTAACTCAGCATAATGTTGTGGTAAATTGCAAACAAAAGCATATTGTATTGAAATGTCAGAATGGTGAAATGTTCTATATTGAATCTGATAAAGTGGATGGGTTGTCTAATGTGATATACGCCATGTTAGCACAGAAATATATCAGAAAAGGGTATGACGTTTATTTTGCTTATGTGTTAGACACTAAAGTATCTGAGTCAAAGATTAAGTCAGTGTCAGTAGTTTGTGAGTATCTGGATGTATTTCTAGAGGAGTTACCCGGATTACCACCAGTCAAAGAGGTTGAATTTTCTATAGATCTTGTTCTGGGTACAACATCGATATCTATAACACCATACAAAATGGCCCCCTACAGAATTAAAAGAGTTGAATGCACAGTTGCAAGAACTGACTGACAGAGGTTTTGCTTGACCTAGTTCTTCACCTTGGGGTGCATCGGTTATATTTGTTAAGAAAAAAGATGGATCCCTGAGGTTATATATTGATTACAGATAGCTCAACAAAGTCACAATTAAGAATAAGTATCCACTGCCTCGTATTGATGATTTTTTGACCAATTGAAAGGTGTTATAGTATTTTCGAAGATAGATCTCCGTTCTGGCTACTATCAGTTACGAGTAAAAGACTCGGATGTACCAAAAATAGCTTCTAGAACCAGGTACGGGCATTATGAATTTCTTGTGATGCTGGTTGGCTTAACAAATGTAACTGTAGTATTTATGGATTTAATGAATAGAATTTTCAGACTGTTTCTGGATAGATTTGTTGTTATATTCATTGATGATATTCTGGTATATTCCTGAGATGAAAATGAACATGCTGATCATTTGAGAATTATTTTGCAAACTCTGCGTGAAAAACAGTTGTATGCTAAATTTAGCAAATGTGAATTTTGGCTTTGGGAAGTTTGTTTTCTTGGACATATAATACCTACTGAAGGCATCAGAGTGGATCTGAATAAAATTTCAGCAATTGTTAATTGGAAACCACCGAAAAATGTGTCTGAAGTCAAAAGCTTTCTGGGATTAGCTGGTTACTTTCGGAGGTTTGTAAAAGGATTTTCAATGATAGCTTTGTCGATAACACGACTATTGCAAAAAGATGTGAAATTTGAATGCACTGATAAATTTCAGTAAAGTTTTGACAGATTGAAAGCCTTGTTGACTAAAGCACTAGTTCTTGTTCAACCTGAATCGGGTAAGGAATTTTTAATTTATAGTAATGCGCCATTGAATGGTTTGGGCTGTGTTTTGGTGCAATAAGGTAAAGTAATAGCCTATACTTCTAGGCAGCTAAAACTACATGAAAAGAATTACTCGATACATGATTTAGAATTGGAAACTATTGTCTTTACTATGAAAATTTTGCGACACTATTTATTTGGTGAAAAATGTCATATATTCACTAATCATGAAAGCTTAAAGTACTTGATGTTGCAAAAAAATTGAATTTGAGACAACGTAGGTGGCTTGAATTACTAAAAGACTATGATTTGGTTATCGACTGTCATCCAGGAAAAGCAAATGTGGTTGCTGATGCGCTGAGTAGAAAGTCTCTATTTTCCTTACGAGCAATGAATACCCAATTGGCATTATAAGATGATGGTTCAATCTTAGCTGAGCTAAAAGTTAAACTGATGGTTTTGCAACAGATTTTCGAAGCCCAAAAAAATGATGATGAATTACAGGCTAAACGGGTACATTGTGATTCAACTTCCAATTCAGAATTTTAGATTGAACCCGATGATTTTCTATTGTACAGAGGCAGAGTATGTGCACTGAGAAAGTCAAAGCTTGTACAGAAGATTTTTCACGAAGCTCATAATGGTACTATTTCCATTCATCCGGGGAGTAATAAAATGTACAATGATTTGAAAAAGATATACTGGTGGCTGAGAATGAAACGCGATATTTCTGAATTTGTGTCTAGATGTTTGATATGTCAACAAGTTAAAGATGAACATCAGGTACCTTTGGGATTATTACAGTTAGTGACAATACCAGAATGGAATTGGGAAAGAGTTACCATGGATTTTGTGTCAGGGTTACCTCTATCTTTGAAAAAGAAAGATGCCATTTGGGTAGTTGTCGATTGTTTAACAAATTCTACACACTTTATTCCCGTACGTATGGATTTCTCCTTGGACAGATTAGTAGAGTTATATATTTTTGAGATTGTCAGGCTACATGGATTACCGTCTCCATTATTTCAGACAGAGATCCACGATTCACATCTCGATTCTAGAACAAATTGTAAGAGGCTCTGGGTATGAAGTTACATTTTAGTACTGCATTCCATCCTAAAACTGATGATCAGTCAGAGCGTGTGATTCAGATTCTTAAAGCTATGCTTCGGTGTTGTGTATTAGAATTTGAAGGTAATTGGGAAAAATATCTACCATTAATTGAATTCACATATAATAACAGTTATCAGTCAAGTATAAAGATGGCATCGTAAGAAGCTCTGTATGGTCGTAAATGTAGAACTCCATTGTATTGGACTAAGCTCAGTAAGAAAAAGATACACAGATTTGATTTAATTCATGAAACCGAAGAAAAAGTGAAAGTGATCAGAGATAGTTTGAAACTAGCTTCTGATCATCAGAAATCTTATGTGAATCCTAAACAAAAAGAAATAGAATTCCAAATTGACGACACGGTATTCTTGAAAGTATCACTTTGGAAGAAAATTCTTCGGTTTTACCGTAAAGGAAAACTAAGTCCACGATTTATCAGACCATATGAGATCACTGAAAGAATCGGGCCTGTTGCGTACCGATTGGCATTACCACCAGAGTTTGACAAAATTTACAATGTTTTCCATGTGTCTATGTTGCAATGGTATTGGTCAGATCCTTCATATGTTATCTCCCCGACAGAGGTTAAGATTCAGGCTGACATGACTTATAGTGAGGAACTGATCAAAATCCTGCCACGTGAGACGAAAGAATTGAGAAATAAAAAGGTAGCTTTAGTAAAAGTTCTCTAGCAACGACACGGAATAGAAGAAGCTACCTGAGAACCGGAAGGAAACTATGAGAAAGCAATATCCAAACCTCTTGACTGGTAAGATTTTCGAGGACGAAAATTTTTTTAAGGGAAGAGTTGTAACAACCTATTTTCAATGAAATCGGAACAGTGGTTTCGGGTCCACAAATCCAAGTCAGAAAGGAAAATTATTTTAATATTATTGCATGGTCTGCATTATGATAGGAATGTCGTATGAGAATTTCGTTAAGAAAATTTTACCAATTACAAGTTTAATTAGATGAAAAAGACCAAATTGCGTAAAATGAAAGAGTTGAGTTCTAGTAGCTATAAGTATCAAATAGCTATGGAATTCAAAATTTGAGATCCTCATATGGAAAATAGATCATTAAGAAGAGATAGTAGATAAGTATGATTAGTCATCAATGGAAAATTTGATAAAGAAAATGACTAAATTGGAAAGTGGAAATAATAATAGATGATAAATGATTAAATAATAAAATATCATCTTTTTCATCATCTTTCCCAAATAAAAATACATGGAAACCTTAGTTTGAAGCTTGAAGAATAGAAAAGCTTATATTGCTCAATTAGGTGAGTATTCAAGTTTCGTTTTTAATGATTTTTATGTTTCTGAAATTATAAAAGCTTAATTTAGCTATCTCGGGGATTAATTTGTAAAGTTATCAAAGTATAGGGTTTTTCCATGGATGATTATGCATGAATAATGAAGTTTTATGGTAGAAAATGAAAGGTTGTTGATAGGTAAACAACTTTTGTAAAGGGAATTTTGATGAAATTGTGATTTAGGGACTAAATTTAAACATGTAAAATTCATGGAATAATTCTAAATTTTATGAAATACATGGGCTGTTAATGTTACAAGTAAAAATTGGCTAGGCTTGAAATAAGGATTAAATTGCATGAATTTCATTTTCTGAGCCTAGGGATGAAATCGTAATTAAATAAAAGTATAGAGGTAAAATGGTAATTTTCCTAAGATGTGAATTAAATTGAATTGGATATGAATTGTATTAAATTGAGTTAAATTTACTCGTATAGATCCAGATAGACAAAATATGGACTTAGGTCGAGAAAAAGAGAAAGTGTCAGATTAGTAACAACAAATCAACGTACAATTGTCGAGGTAAGTTCGTGTAACTAAACTGTGTATATGTAAATTGTGTAAATGCCATACATATATGAAATTGATTACATATCCTACAATGCCCGATAAATAATAAGTTTCATTTGGATAAATGAGATTCGATCGATACAGGGTTCCTGAATTGGTTGTGGTCCTGCATATGTTGCGGACAGACCACAAATTGAAAGAGCATCCCGTTATTAGCTCTCATGAGCTTCTCGTTATATGGTTCTTGTGAACTTTCCGTTAATAGCTCTTCGGAACACCCCGGTTGGTTGTGATCTTGCATGTGTTGCGGACACACCACCGCTCTTATGAGCGTCCTGATATATGGCTCTTCAGAGCTTCCCGATTAAAGGCTCTTTCATGAGCTTCCCAATTAATTGGGTCTTCGGAGCTTCCCAAAATTAGCTCACTTGAACCTTCCTGATATTAACTCGTATGAGCTTCCTGTTAATAGCTCTCTGGACCTTCCTGTTACATGGCTCACATGAGCTTCCCGTTTATGTGCTCATATGAGCATTCCCAAATATGAATTGATAGATTACAGATTTGTACACTTCGTGTGTACTACATGGGTATCCATAGATATTTTAAATGATTCAACGGGTAAAATCCTGATATGAGAAAATAAATAAATTCAAAATGAATCGTTACCTTTATATACACGAAATACATGAAAATTTGATATTGAAGAGCTCATACATGATTCTTGATATTCATGTGAAATAAATGACTAACATGTTTGATGAAGTTATGTGTTCAGGCTATTAGCCAAATTGCTTGGATGTATTTTGTATATTTATTTAATGAAAATGAATGGTAAGTTAATTTCCCGTTATACGAACTTACTAAGCATTAAATGCTTACTTTGTTTTATTTCTTCTGTTTTATAGTAATTCGAAAGCTTGATTTGGTTGGAAACCGGTCAGAGCAACATCACACTATCCTTCAGCTCGTTTTGATATTAATAGCAAAATTTCTTTTGGGTATAATGGCATGTATAGGCTAAATTTGGCCAAATGATGGCATTTATGTGTTTGGTTGTGATTTGCCATTGGTATGACTTATGTTTGATACATTTTGATATATATAAGTATATGGCCTTATAATGGTTGATATGTGTTTTGGTATAATTGATTGATGGTTAACTAATAGGCAAATTGTAACATGGCTTGAGTTGGTACAAATATGAATATATATATGTAAGTGATCAAATTATTAAGCATGGATACTTGATTATATAAGATGATATGTTCTACATAAGACTTTATTTTGGTTTGATTCAAATGTTTTATATTGGATTGAGAATGTGTTTAAGTGTTAATGTAGGTGGAAGACATGTTTGGGTAAGAAATAAGGCTTGGAAATGACCTTATTTTGTCCACACGGGCAGAGACACGAGCGTGTGTCTCAGCCGTGTATGACACACGGCTTAAGACATGGGCGTGTGACTTGGCTGTGTGTCCTCTACAACTTTAAAATTTCAAAATAGAATGCACAGAATTGATGACACGGCCTGGCACACGGGCGTGTGGCTTGGCCGTGTGACCGTTGCACCTATTTAATTTAAATTTTCATGTTCACATAGCCTAGCACTCGGGCATGTGACTTCGTCGTATGACCCAAGTCAGAGAGTTACACTGGTACGGACACGGGCTGGGACATGACCGTGTGCCCTATTTTGAATGCCTACACGACCTGAGACACCGGCATGTCTTTTGGCAGTGTGGCTCACGTGGCCAGACCTCACGGGCATGTGTCCCCTGCATCTTGGAAAAATTTTGAGATTTTGCGAAAAATTCTCTGGGTACCCAGTTTAATTCCAACTTGTTTCAAATGTATGTTTTGGGACTCGAGGGCTCATATAAGGGACTTTATGAATAATTTCTGACATGAATGTTAAATAATATGAAATGTTTATATTTGATCTGTATATTTTGGTAAAGCTCTGTAACCCTGTTTAGTGAAAAATATGGGTTAGGGGTGTTATAGAAGGGTCCAGTTACATGAGAAGGTAGCTTAGTCTTGTGTTTTAGTTGGTTTAAGTGGGTCATTGGCTGTAATTTGACTGTGTGTATTGTGTGAGTGTTATGTGTGAAGCCTCAGATTCATTTGAGCCTTCTACGAGTTAGAGGAAGAGCTAGTTCGAGCTCTCAGTTTTCGAAAAAAGTTGATATTCAATGAGTGTTGGGATGGCTACTTATAGATAATTTATTGTGTAATTGGGAATTTAGAGGTAGCCTAATCCCCTACTTTAAATTTCGAGTGTAAACGTTCTCACATCTATCATTAAATGTGAAATATGTTTGCTTGTGAATTTGTTGAATTGTGAAATCATAAACATATATGAGATTTATGATATGTGTGCTATATGAGCTTGTGATGACCGTTGTGATAGTAACTATGTGAATATGTTTTCATGCCATATGATAGAGATAATATTGTGCTACTAATGTGAGTATGCAGTGAATATGTGTGGAAAATCGTTAAGTAAATATGTCATAATAATGTGGATATATTGGCCTTGTGACCTTATAAGACTGTTGGATATAGTTGGCACACCATAGGATTGTGAGTACTCACCTTTGTGTTGTGAGATATGTAGGGCGTTGAGTGTTGGATCGCCGGCACCCCTACGGCGCAGCGAAAAAATTTAATAATCGGCGACCCTAACCACGGATCCATGTGTGAGGAACTAATCGGGGTGGAAAGGGTTACGGAATTACCTAATGCTGTTCTGAGTAGACAGCAACTTTTTAACAACGTGTAGTCTGATCTACAGTCGAACTAAGCCGCAATCTATCGAGACTCCGACCTTTACGTGATCCACCCAGTTGACTACGAACGGAAGAAATCCCCAAAACAGTTTTGAGAGTGAATTTTCTTTGACGGCTGCTAGACCAAAACAAAGAAAAACGGGATACTTATATCCTTATTATTTATTTTTTAGGGTTTTTATTTATGAATTAAAATAAATATAATAATATTTTAAACCGAAAATTATAATTACATTAATTATAATATAATTTCGGTAAACCATATATTTATTTGAATTCATATGCTAACCTCATTATGTGTACAACAACCTTGTACATAATGTGTTGGAAATCAAAATAAAATTAATTCTATAATTAATTTAATTCAAGTGACACCTAAAAACAATACGAACTATGGTTTATTCCGTTCATTTTAACTATAGGGTGTGACCCTGTAGGTTCTTGTAACGTTAGCAGTAATACTAGAACGATTCCAATGTTACAAACAATGAGTGGCATCTAGCAATGCATCATTGCTACCTAAGTCACAAGAGATCATGATTCGACATAACCTTTTATGATTAACCTTTTATGCAATAATCCTTAAGTCCTTTATCTCTGGATTGGACACAAGTCATGGAATAGTCACACTTGTATAGTCCATTCCATGTTCCTTGATATTTTAAGCAGACTACGATATACAAATAAGTATGACATCTCATATCAACTTATTTGAGCATGGCCATGCATTTCTAGTCTCACTTAATCAAGTGGCCTAAGATATTACTCCCATTATGTAAGAGGACTTATTCTATATCGACCAACCATATCCCTCTACATAGATTGTGGTATATCCAACACCAGCCTTTATAGAACAACCAGTTACGGTGTACGTTTGACTGTATCAAAATATACTACTCACGATGTTGGGATTATGATGATCTCAAGTCTGAGGATCATATACATATTAATCACTATGAGTAATGTCGTGACAATTACATAATAATCCAAGAAACATACTTATAATGGGTCAGTCCAATATGTTGTTCTCTAACACACATATTCATGCATCGATTCTGATATTCCATATCAATGATAACTCTTTATCATCAATCAACTACATGTTAGTCTTAATGCATTATTGTTGTCCTATCCAACAATAATACTTGACTAAGGATCTTTTAAGAATAATCATATTATTCTTAGGACATTATTAGAAAATAGTTTATTTATACACACAGAAAAGAAACTGAAATAATAATGGTAACGCCTTACATTAATAAACATGATAAATCAAGTATGTTATTACAACCATCTCATGATTGATCTTTGGGCATACTCTAACATTGAGGCCTAGAGACAGTTTCGGAGAGATAATGGAATATGAGCTAAGCTCCATTCATCAGGATATATAAGTGCAGTGTGTTAGAGAGTGTTAGCTATATGCTTCACTTATGAGACATGTTCAACTCTTTGAGTTATTATGGTGTGATGGACATCCGCGTATCCAATGTGTTGTGATAGAGTGCACTTTATTTTTCATTATCTCAAGAGTCAAATTATCATAAAAAGTGATTGAGGATGATTAAATATTATTGATATATGCTGGAGTATAAGCCTAAATATTTATGTGACTAGTATGTGAATGATCAACATGTAAAATATGTCATAAGAGTAAAAGATGATGTAACGCCCTAAATTTGTTAACTTTGTTTCTGTGAATTTTGACATAAATGAGGATTTGCTTTAGTGGCTAAGTGTTCTGATTGTGTGTTTAAGGTCTTGGGTTGAAGTCCCCCTCTCTAGAATTTTTTTTATTTTTTATCCTAGCCTTATCTTTGTTGGGTGGGCTTATATTATATTGTTGGTAAATTCATATCAGAATGAGTCTACTGGTTTAAGTGGTAAGGTGTTAGCTTGTCTAAGGTCCCGTGTTCAATTCCCTGTGTGAGCGTGGATGATATTTTTGCTTCGGTTGTCTAAGAGAGTTTGGGTGGAGTTAAAAGTCTGTGCTAGTGGATGGGTGAGTGGGTAGTTAGGATTGGTGGGAGTGTGAGATCATGCCTTAATTTGGGGGATTGTGGAGGGATTTAATTTAAATTTTATTATTATTATTATTTTCTCTTTCTTCCCAAATAGTTTTCTGATGTTAGTTTCTCCTTCTCTGCATATTTCTTTTCTTTCCTCTTCCTTTCAGTTTTCCCCTTCAATTTGTTCACATATTTTGTTCTTCACGTTGTACTCCAAAAATTTGGTATTCTTCGTACGATTTGGTTAAGTAGGGTTTCATTTGGTGATGGGTTTCGATTTTTGTATGTTGTTGGGTTAATCTCTTTTGTAGTAACGTAATAATGTAGTTAGGGGTTCTGATTTGTGCGAAATATCGTGTAGGAGAAGGCTGTGAAGCAGGGGGTGTCGCTCCAACGGTCTAAACGAGGTTAGCAAAGGTTTTAGTCGGTGGTAAGTCGGGTTCATTGTCAAATTTTTTGTTGGCGAATTTGTTATTTAAGCTGCTAAATGTGTTTGGTATTTTATTTTTAGGTTTCAGATGTCTCGGGGTTGCTTTCACGTAAAAATAAACTAGGTGTGTAATGAAAACATGAGAAATCAGGCTTGTCAGCCCATACAGGCATGCTGCATGAACGTGTGAGCTTTGGGCCAGTCCGTGTGGGCCCACACGGGCATGTGAGCCTAAAATTCTAAAATTTTCTCTAGGTTCGCATAAGTCGTTCCAATCGACTGTGGGCCTTCCATAGGGTCGGTAAGGGCTAATCAAACCCTAATGCTTGTGATCTGTTATTCTGATAGACTAATTTGAGTAGGAAAAACAAATATGTATGTTTGATGGTTCTGTATAAGCATGTATGATATGTGTACACGAGCATGCGAGTCTTGTTATTTATGTATATCTGTTATTCGATATATGTATCTGTAAATAGGGTGGGACTCATATATGTGGAGGAAGTGTTCTGTACTGCAACCTTTGGCCTATTTTCTGGCAGCTTGGCTGTATACTATTATTTATGTTTCGTATTAACACTATATGGTGTGTAGGAATGGGTGAGCGTTTTATACACCACATGGTGTGATGGGATGGTCAAAGAAAGGGGTAGGATTCTGTATATCTATTCTGATTATCTAATTCTGGCATCTGTTTCTGTTAAGGACATAAGTCCATATCTATATCTGTTTTGCATATGAGAATTCTGTGAATATTGGCATGACTATCTCTGTTAGGTTACACACTGAGTTTACGAAAAATCACATCCGACTGTTTGTTTTGTTCAGGTAATCCTCAGACATAGGTAGGTCAGTGCGACGGAGGCTCAGCGGTGGCCACTAGTTTGCAAATGATTTCAGTTAATGGTTTTATTTAATTTTTTAATTATTTTTAGAGAGTTTTGTAAATTTTGGACTCTCGGAACTGTTTGATTTTAATTTTGGTTTTGGTTGCGCTTTGAGTTTTAATCTGTGATGTTTGAAAAACACAATGGTTTTACGCCAACAAATGGTTTTTGAAAACACAAGCTTGGTTTTCAACAAAGATGATTTTCATACTTCTGTTGTAAATTTTACAAATACTTTAAAGGATAACTTATAATCGTTTTAAATAAGATCATAAAAACAAGTTTTTTCGAAAATGTGGACTTTGTTTGGTAACAAATAGTACGATACGTTTTTACATAAAAGAGGAGATTTAGAAACCCTTTATCGTGACACTCCCAGATTTGGCCATAGCGTCTAGGCCAGGTTTGGGGTGTTACAGATGATATGAATATGATGTATGTGTATTTCGTTGTTGCTTGATGACTTGTTTACATAGTTGTAATTTTGTGCATTCACTTAGCTTGTTAAGCTCACCCACTCCATTTTAACCTTTGTAGAGTAGTCGCGTTCTAGGTGTGGCCTTCAAGGGGTGATCCCAGTCGATTATTTAGCTTCTATTAGTAGGTATTATATGCTTATTTATGTTGGGGATAAAGGCAATGTGATTGGTCAATGTGGTAGATTTTATGTTGGTTTTGCTAAGACATTTTTGGGTTATTTGCATGATATTTGTGTTTGGAAGCATATGGACTTAAATATTATGTTTGGATTTTTGTTTTGGATATTTTGATGTTTATTTAACTAGGTGAATGAAGCATGTTATTTAGGGATGAATATAAATGGTTTATTTGTTGATTCATGTTGAAATTTGGTAGTCTAGAGTAGAGGTATCGATATATGCGTTTTTAAAAATGGTACCTTTGTATGTTCAAAAGTGCAGGGAGTCAAATTATAGAATTGGTATCGATACTTTGGCCTGAGTATCGATACTCAAGGTAAGTTTATCAATATCTTGCGAAAGGCACTTAAAATTTTTTACGCTTTCGAATTTGGTGAGAAATAAAATGCTAGTTTGGTATCGATTTTCCAAATGGTATTGATACCACTTAAGGAAATATTGATATTGTAGAGGTTGTATCCATATCTACTTAACACTTTTGGAAAATTTTGCTTAGTGGTCCCAATTCTTGATTTATGCCCATTTTATGTTCGATTGTCATATGTTAGCTTGATTAAACATTAAATTGAGTTTGTATGTCTTTATATTCGCATGAATGTGATAGTAATAAAAGAAAATAGAATATGCATGTATATGATATGTGACGATTAGGAAGGAACCAATGTGAGACGGTGATGTAACATCCTAGAACTCGGGCTCAGCGAGCTGGGTATAGGGTTTTACAGAACTATAGTAACATAACTCAGATACTTGGGTAACTACGACACACCAAAGAGCATCAAAATGTGAAACAGAGGCACTGTAGTACAACGGAGGCATGAATGTGTAGTCAAAGGCACCAAAGTGCAAACAGAGTCACCAAAGTGTATATAGAAGCACTGAACTTCAATCCCGTACAAGCACGCATTCTAACCCTATTGGCATGTCAATAGTATATGATAAGAAATTTAAGCGGAGGAAGCAAATCAGGATTGAATTCAAGTTGTTTGACTCAATAAGGAAATATTTGGATGTGACCTGAAAGGAAGGGACCAAATAAATTTAGAAAATAACAAAGGAAATACGAAAAATAAGAAAAAAAATAAAAAATAAAAGATAAATATTCAAAATAATAACTAATTAGAGAAAATATGGATTAAAGAAAAGTGGAAAATGGAATGATAAACCGATGGATATGATAGATAGAAGGATAAATGTCCAATTGAACCCTTTGAGATATAAATCCCAACAAACGTAATTAGTGGCTCTAATCAACCCTTGAAGAAATAATCCTTGGCAAATTAAAGGGTGAAGAATGAATTTCCACGACCCTTTAAAGAAAATCAAGAATAAAACTACTAAAAATCATAAGAAAGAAATCATTGTTGGAAAAAAAACGGGGGTTAGAAAATGCAACGGAAAATATATTTAGGGAAGAACCAAAGTTTTAAAATTTTTTCCAAAACAAGATCTTGGTTATGATATCTAAAGTAATAAATACTTAATCAAGATTGTACCTTTTTTATTCATTTAGGATGAGTGCTTCGAACGAGTAGTCTTCTCCGCTATCCTCAAGCTCATGTGGGTTCGCTTCGAATTAGAAAAATTTTCACAAAATTACCAATGGGGTAATTTTTAAATTTCTCTAAACTTTTGGGTCAAGTTATAAATTAGAAAAATATATTTAGAAATTTTCTAGAATAATCTCTTTAGAGAATTTTCTCTCTACAACTTTCTCTTGAATTCAAGTGTGTAAATAATGACTCAAGGCTCTCTTTATATAGGGAGAGTTTAGATTGTTCAACTATGATTAAACTTAATAACTTTAATACTAAATTAATATAATATTTATCAAGATAAATATTAGATTAAATTTAATATTAAATCTTATTAAAATAATAGAATGTTTATCTCAAGATAAACATTAAATTAAATTTAATATTAAGATAATCACATTAATATTAAATTAATAAAATACTATTAAGATAAGTATTAAATTAAATTTAATATTAAACTATTAAAATAATATTATTTTTAGAATAGTTAATCTAAAATCAAATTCTCTGGTAGAGTTCTAATAAGAGTGTAAATCTTCCACTACTTCACCACCGACGACCAACTGTCGTCGGCCATCGGGATGCCACCGTGGTAGCCATCGACACCACTATGTCCGGTGATGCAAGTGCGACACCTTTACGGCGCCGTGAGCTGGTTTAGCCCGGGTCAGTGACGACCCGGCTAGTCCGGTCTAGCCACCGATTGGACCGTCGACCCGGTTTTACATACCTAGCCTGATTTGACAAGTTTTTGGGTCTTGGTCTCAATTTTGGATTCTCGGGCCCAATTTACGATCTGAAGTCCAATTTTCAAGTTTAATTACCCATTGGACCAATTGTCTAACTTGAAAATTAACTTTCAAAAATATTATATTAATTTTAATTTATTTGATTAATTTAAATGTACTTGATAAAATTTATTTTTTCCACAAATCACTTAGATTTTCTAATTTAATTTTTCAAGAAAATTCATTAATCAAATTCTCTAGTTGAACAATTCTTATTGTCACCCCCCAAAATTGGGCTTAGGAGTTTTAGGGGTATTTTAGAAATTTTGGTTTAGATGAGTTCGAAATTTCATAAGATAGGTAATCGATAATGTTTTCGGCAATGGTTTACATAAAAATTAAGTCAATTCCTGAAACTGAGTTTAAACTGTCTTCAATTTCGTAAATAGGGCTGATTTGTAAATGTGTCAAAATTGGGAGTCTTTATGAGTCAAATAGACCAAAATTTTAAAAGCAACCCAATAAACCCTAATTCCAGTTTGCTTTCACGTTAAAATTTTATGTTCTTTTTGCTTGTGCCGTTTTTACTCTCCTCTTACTCTTCTAAGTGATTTTAAACTTTGATTCTTAAATCTCCTTGATTTCCATTACCCTTGAAACTTAAACCTCTATTAAATCATCCAAAAACTACATCATCTTCTCCAAAACGTGGATTTTTTAGGTTGTGTCAAAGTCATCATTTTTTATACATTCAAGGTAATTAGTCATCTTCCTATTAGTTTTAAATGTTATTTAGTTCTTTAAATCAAATTATTAGCTTGTAAAATGCATGATTTAGGTAAAAGTCGAAATTATGGCTATTAATGGTGGATTTTGGGTTTGTGGATAAAAACTTGATTTTAAAGTGTTTTCAACTTTTTTTAACATAATTAGAAGCTTTCTAAAGGTACTTTGAAGTTCCGTTAAGAAATTCTCGAGTTTTAATTAATTCTCGTTCTAAAGGCTAAAATTTGTCAAAATATTTTGATACCTTAAAACGTGTGGGTTTTGGTAGTTTCACGATTGAGAAATAGTCGTAGGTGAACATGTAAGTGAACATAATTCGTTTCGTGTGAAAAGATTTAGTGTAGGTCGAGATATTCGAATCTAAAGGTTCTATGTTAAAAGTTTCGGTTAAAAGTTAAGGTAGTTGAGGCTTATGTTTTTGACTGTTTTAACGAGTTGATGGTTGCTTGGTTGATGGTGTATTTGTATGGTTTACCTTGTTGAAGCGTCAAAGTCAGTAGGACCTGCAACGAGTAGTTATAAAGGCCAGGAAAAGCTTACCTAAGCTTTTGGTTTTCGACAAACGTGCAATTTGGTGAGTGTTTTGGAATAATTGCTCGTAAGAATATTGTTGTGTATCTAGGAATTTAGAAGTAGCCTAAACCCCTACTCTAAATTCTGAGTGTAAGTGCTCCCACATTTATGACAGAATGGGTTGTATGTATGTTGTAGAAATTGAGATTGTGGACTTATGAATATAAATGAAATGCTAGAATATAGGTCATGAACATGAGATGACAGTTGTGTATGTGATTATGAGGGTATGTTAAACATGCCATGTGACTGAGTTTATACAGTGATATGCATGTGTATGTGCAATGAAAATGTGCAGAAAAATCAATATGTAATTATGTGCTTTTAGTATGGATATTTTGGTCTTGTGATTTAATGAGACCTTTGGATATAGTTGGTATGCCATTGGATTATGAGTACTCATTTACGTGTGTTGTGGTATTGGGGTGTTGAGGCCCAGGGGTAGAACTCGGAGAGATAAGGGAATACGGGCCAAGCTCTATTCATCGGGATATGCATGTGTGGTGTGTTGGAGAGTGTTAGCTATATGCTTCACTTATAGGATATGACTGGCACGACGAGTCTATGTGTGGTGTGGTGGAGATTTGTGTATCCGATGTGTGGTAGCAAAGTCCACTTTCTGTTTCATCCTCTCAAGAGCCAATCTATCGTAATTTGTATTTGTGTGTGATTCTCGTGATTAAATGCATGATTATGGGTGTAAATATGAATTTGTATGCAAGTTGCATGTGTTAAAGAATATGTTATATGTTGCCTTGATGTTGTTAGATGACTTGTTTGCACAAGTGGTTACTGTAAGCATTCATTGAGCTTGTAAAGATCACCCACTCCATTTTTACCATTGCAGATACTTAGTGCTGGTGTGAGCAGTGTGGCCGTCGAGGGATTGATCCAAGCTATTCTTTAGTCGTTATAGTAGGTGTTAGTAATTATTCTTGAGTATATAAGTTAAGGCAATGGGATAGATGGTTATATTGGTTTTGTTGAGTATATTTTGGATCAATTGTTTGCATGTTAGATATGTTTAGAAGCAATTGGATTTGGACATGGTATTTTGGATTATTGTTTTAGTTGTTTTGATGCTTATTTTATTAAATGAATGAATATAATGTTAAAGAATTAAGTTTGAATGATTAAAGTGCTCATATATGTTGAATTTTTGTAATTAGAAGCAGGGGTATTGATATATAGGTTTAAAAAATGATACCTCTATACTCATGAAAGTGCAGTGGTCAGAATATGAAATTGGTATTGATACCATAGCCCGAGTATTGATATTCGAGGTGTAATTATCAATACCTATGTGTGGTACTGATATTTTCCAATAAGTTTGGTGTTAGATGGAAAATAGTGAGCTATTTTGATATCGATTTTCCATCTTGTATCGATACCACTAAGAAGAAATATCGATACCTACGTAACTTTTTCGTGAAATTATGCTATGAGGTCCCAACGGTTGGTAAATGCTCTAATTAAGTTCGAATGTTGCATGTTTGCTCGACTAAGTTTCAAATTGAGTCTGCATGACTGGTAATGCGCTTCTAAGTATTATCTTTTAAAGAAATTAAAAATATGCATGTTCACCTATCAAAATGTAGTCCTGATGAATAAGAAGTGATATGGTGATATAACGTCAAAGTATTCGGGCTCGATAACTGAGCTGGGTATAGAGTGTTGCACTTACAACCACCTAATTTAATTCCACATTGAATAAATCGACTCAATTAAGTTATTCCCAAAGTCGTAGAATTTTCTTCTGATTCAAATACAATTCGATAGAGCTTTTGTTGATATAGCTGAGGGACCAATCAGACATATACAATTAGGCTCTAGTGATTGCAACTATGTCCAGAAGCATCGTTTTGATAATTCACAATTATTTAATCATGGAGTCCGTCTACAAGAAGTACCATGATTGAAAACTCCTTATTGTATACTCTTTATGAAAGCAATTCATCCAATTCAATACAATACGATACAATACGTAGCATAAATCAATAACATTCGAATATGTCGTGAGAATAATGCAATGAAAAAGAGTTTCTACGCATACCATCCACTACACACCATGAGTCCCTTAGAACCCGTCTGCCAAACTCAAACAAATGTGAGCATAGCTCGATGTGATAAAACCACCGAATAATCAATAATGCCAAAAATTTATCGGATATCAAATAGTGCGATACAATCGCCAATAATATACAATATGCGATAAAATCGCCAATCCCCTTGGTACTCTAGATGCTGTGCACTTACTACATATAAATGCGACTTAATATGCCGTCGGTACTTCACGAAACTCATCCATCAACCACAAGATATGTCATCCCAATGCAAATGCAATATGTCACACAAACTCATACATAATCATATCTCAATACTTTTCACATTTATTTGACATGTTCAACATGCTCGCAATAATCACATACTTTCAGTAAATGGAAACATTGTTCCAACTTTCAAATTGCCATTAAGATGATATCATTCAAAATTAAAAAAATTCACACACTTTTATGATTTTCCAATGTGCATGTATAGTAACCTTTCAAATTGCCATTAAGATGATATCATACAACATTAAACAATTTCACATACTTTTATGATTTTTTGCATTGTCCATGTATAGCAACCTTTCCAATATAACATAGCAAACTATCCATGCAACTATATCATGCATAAACTTATATCTCAGCAAATCATGCTATATATACAATCAATCTCGTACCAAATAATACAATCGTGCATCAAAATAATATTCACACAGTCACACTATCAAAGTAGCAACTTTGCTAACATATCAATCTTTTAGGGCTCGAAATATACCTGGTTCGACCACTTACAAAATTAATTATTTTTCTATTAAGCCAATCAAATAAGAAAGCTAAATCATCAAATATATCAAAAAAAATTATCATTTTTAAGTAAGTTTTTGAGTTTAGGACCCACACCTTATTTTACGCTTTTTTTTGCAGCACACTAGCGAACCTTCCGATTTTCTTAATAAACCTTAAAATGAACCTAAATTAAAACTCAGTCTAAATTCAATTAATCCACCTCTTAAACTACCCCGTAAACACCCACTTACGGTTTCAAATCAATCATCACAATTACAACTATTTTGCGAATCCAAACTATTTAGATTTCTTACACTGTTTTGTTGCGAATCGGGCACGCGAACTTCTTTCGGCTTTACGATTGATTTCTGGTGTTCAAATCAGCACTAACACAATTACATACTGGAAAATCAGTTGCAAATATTGATTAAAATTCTTTATTTAATAAATCCATAATCTTTACCCAACAACTATGTCGAAACATCAAACTAGTTTACATGTAATCGCACTTACGCTTCCCGATTTGTGAGATCTAAATGACCAATTGATCAAGAACATATTTCCCTAATTAACATGTGATTAAAGTCTGATTAGGAGATTTCAAGAACACCAATTAATACTGGGAAAAGATGGGCAAGAACAAAGAAAAAAATAGCCCCCTTTCTTGCACATGGGCACACGCATCACCACCCGCGGTGGCCAAATTTGGAGCTAATTTAAAAATGATTTAAAGATCCATTAAAAATATAGAAAAATAAATTTAAGATATTTAAAATTCCCCTAAATTATAGATCTATAAATTTAGGTTTTTAATTGACAAGATTAACCAACAACTTGAAGAAAGAAGAGATCTTACACAAGCTAGTTGAGAGAAACGACAATGGCACTTTCTTGGTAGTGTTCAGCATCGATCTTGAAGTTCGAGATTTTAGATTTGGGGATGATTTTAATGAGAAAAATACTATCAAGATGGTGGAGAAGATGTCAACAAATATTGGGACAAAAATAAAAAGAAAGAGATGGTAAAACTAGGTGTAGGCGACGACAACAATGGAAGAAGAAAGAAAAAAAATGAAGATCAAGGAGGAAATGAGAGGGGAAGAACAGCTAGGGTGAGTAAAAATAAAATGAAGAATGATTATTTTGTGTAAAATTAACATTTATGCCTAGGGTTACACACATTAAAAATAATGGATTTTGTAAAAAAAAAGAAGAAGTTATTTTGCATGGAAAATGATTCAAACTTCGGACCTCAATGTAATTTTCATGCTTTTGCAAGTATCAATTAACCACTAGGCTATTTCATTATTTTTGAAATAATTTTTCAATATTTATTTTAAAAATAAGGCTTGTCACATACTAGGGTTTGAGGCAAAATTAACGAAATAATAAAAATGCTGAGAGAGAATGGACTTGAACTTGGGTTTCAAGGAACGTTTCACTAACACTTATCCAACAAACCAATACCTCATCTATTCCTAAAAACGCATAGATAATCTCAAAAATTAAGGCATGACCACTCTCTCCTTATTCCCAAACCTGATTCTACTAACCCCCGATTTTTGGAATGTTACAGAATACATTTCTCGAAACCGACTTCCTCAAATCTTTACAGGTTTGGAAGTTTGAGTCTCTGTATCTAATAGGAGTAAGGTCCTCCTCACAATACACAAGCATATAATCCCTAGTTCTTTTAAGATACCTTAACATATGCTTTACAGCTTGCCAATGCCTAAGACCTAGATTCGCTTGATATCGACTAACCATTCCTATTACAAAACAGATATCCGGACATGTGCAAAACATCGCATACATAAGGCTTCCAACTGCCGAAGCATATGGAACGTTACTCATATGCTCTCTTTCTTCCGTTGTCTTGGGACATGTATCTAAAGAATGATGAAAACTTGATACAAACTTGATGCAGTCGGTTGAACCCCTGGCTTCACATTGGTCATTGCAAAATGTTTCAGTACCTTATCGATGTATGAAGCTTGAGATAGTGCTATCATTTTATTTTTTTGATCCTCAAGGATTCGAATTCCAAGAATATAACTAGCTTCACCCAAGTCCTTCATGTTAAACTGTTGAGCTAACCACAATTTAACCGATGACGATTCTCTTACATCATTTTCGATAAGTAGAATATCATCAACATACAAAACGAGGAATACCACATTTTTGTCCTTTGTACACTTATAAACTCAAGGCTTATCAACATTTTGCTTAAATCCAAAAGTCTTGATCGTTTGATCAAATATTTTATTCTATGAGTGGGACGTCTACTTAAGTCTATAAATGGATCTTAGCAGTTTGCAAATGTTTACTCCTTTCATTTGACAACATAGCCAGTAGGTTGAGCCATGTAAATGGTCTCATCAAGATAGCCATTCAAGAATGCTTTCTTGACATCCATTTTCTAGATCTCATAATTGAGAGCAACGACAATGGATAAGAGTATACGGATAGAGTTGAGCATGGCTACTGGAGAAAATGTCTCATCGTAATTGATGCCTTCTTTTTGTGTGTAGCCTTTTCCTAAAATTCTAGCTTTGTGTGTTTTCCCTTTCCCTTCCGCAGTTCTCTTTTACTTGTAGATCCACTTACACCCTATGGGTTTAATCCCAATGGGGAAGTCTACAAGTTCTCACACCATATTGGATTTCATAAAATCCATCTTGGCATCCATGGCCTATTTCTAAAGCTTGGAATCAATAGCCTGCATAGCCTCCTTTTAAGTGAGTGGATCATCATCCTCATGATTGGCTTCTGTATTATAAATACTACCATCATAGATGAAGAATTCTAGTTTCTTAGAAACTCTCTCACTACGACGAATTCCCCTATGCTATTGATCGTTTGCAGGTCTTTCTACAACTTTCTCGAGAATTAAACTTGGTGATTGTTCTACCACTCTTGAAAGTTCCTCGAGTACCACTTTACTCCGAGGCTTAAAGTTATCCATGTAGCTTTCCTCGATAAAAGTAGCATGAGTAAAAACTTTAATCGTATTTTGTTTCGGATTGTAGAATAATCCTCCATTTGTTCCGTTTGGGTATCCTACAAACATGCACAATCCTGTCCGTGCATCCAACTTTTTTGCATCCTTATCTAGAACATGTACTGCACAACCCCATATTCTAAAGTGATTTAGAGCGGGTTTCTTTCCATGCCACAATTCATAAGGTGTCTTATAAGAAAATTTGGTTGGCACATCATTCAGAATATAACAAGTCATTTGTATCGCATATCCCCAAAAGGAAGTAGGAAGTTGTGAACAACTTAACATTGAACGAACCATGTCAAGTAAGGTTCTATTCCTTCTCTCAGCTACACCATTCTGTTGTGGAGTGCCCACCACAGTCAGTTGGGATAAAATCCCATTCTCTATGAGGTATCCAGAGAACTTATCAGACAATCGGTCAGACCGAAGATTATTTATGGATAAACCTAATTGCTTTTCCACTTCCACATGAAACTCTCAAATTTTATCAAAGGTTTCACTTTTGTCGAGCATTAGATACACATATCCATATTGAGAATAGTCATCGATAAAAGTCACGTAATAACTGTAACTTCCTCGAGCACTAATGCTCATGGGACCACATACATCAGTGTGCACAAGTTCTAAAGGTTGATTGGCCCTTATACCTTTCACATTAAAAGACCTCTTAGTCATTTTACCTTCCAAGCAAGATTCACATTGTGGAAGACTAACTTTCTTAAGCATACTTAATGGACAATCTTTCATGAGTCTAGTGATTCTTTCTTAGTTAATATGACCAAGTTTTAAATGCCATAGGTACCCCTCATTAGAGTGAGAAGTTTTAAGTTTTTTATTCACTATTTCAATTTGAAGCATCGAGTAGTTATTTGGTTTTATAAAGTAGAGATTGTTTTCCATTCATCCATTATAGATTAAAGAATTATTTCTGTGAATAGCAATCCCTTTATTGAATGTCAGGTTATAACTGTCATAAAATAAACATGCTACACAAATAAATTCCTCTTAAAATGAGGTACATAAAACACGTTCTTTAAAACATTCATCCTAAAATTATCAAAGGTAAAATAACTTCTCCCACTACTTCGGCTAAAACATAGCTCCCTTCTTTGATCCACAATGAGAGCCACTAACTCATTTTGCTAGACCCCTGTAAATAAACACACACATGGTTAGTGGCTCCAGAATCAATAACCCAATTGTCAATTGATTCTTCCATTAAGCAAGCTTCAACCACAAAGAGTTCCATCCTTTTGCCCTTTTTGGTTAGGTAATCCAAATATGCCTTGCATTTTGATTTGGAATTCTATTGTGGAAGAAACATTTGATCTTTTTAGGATTTTGTGACTTCTTAGCCTTCTTATCCACACAAGGTGGAACTGAGGACTTGTCAGTTTTTTCTTTCCCTTAACTTTCTATTTCCCCTTAGAGGACTAGGGTCTCACAGCTAAGTTTGCCTTAGGTTTCTCCTGAACTAGCTTACCACCATTAAGCATTAACTCATAGGATTGTAATTCCTTTATGAGCTAAGTCAAGGTAAGCACCTTGTTCCCCAAGTTGTAAGCTACCTTAAAATAAGCAAAATCTTTGGTTAAGGATTTCAACACTATTTCAATTTGAGTGTTCACGTCTAGGTCAGCCCCATTGTCCTTCGCTTCCGAAAATAATCCTATAAGCTTAAGCATATGTTCTTTGATCGGAGTGCTAATTTTCTGTTGAGAATTCATCAAATTTGTAATAGTGGATTGTCGAGCCAATGTGACTTGGCCTCCGAGCAAATCCTCTAAATTTTTCATGATCTCTTTTGCAGTACAAAAATTCTTGTGTTGCTTTTGCAACACACTACTCATGATTGCTAACATATAACATCAAGTAATCGATTCAGAATCTCTCCAGTGATTTCTTGCTTTGGGCTAAGCTTCAGGAGGGCACGTCTCGTCAAGAATAAATTTATGTTTCTCACAGCTGAGAACTATCGGCAAGATCTATTTCCATTCTCAAAAGTTATCCCCATTTAATTTATTATTAGTAAGAATGCTAATAAGAGGAGTAGGAGACATATTTGAACTGAAAAAAATAAGATTTCACTAATTACTATCTTTGTATTAAGCAAATATTTTTCATTTCAGCAACATATCAAGAATGCAGTATGATGCATGCGTCTTGTATTAAAACCTTGAAAAAATATTTTTTCGTTGTTACAATCATTCTCACACCTATCAACCATGTTACCTTAGGGTCCCATGATTAACTAGTAAGAACATGGATTACATCCAATCAGTTTGTGAATCTTAATTCTCAAGACTCCATACAAACTAATGATCATTTAATGTTCGGCCATCATCTCTAGCTTTAATATCATTTCTTGGGAAACTATTTAATAAGAGATGATCTTGAGTGTCTAACCATTGACTCAACACCCATCATGAACATGCTTTCATTTGTGAGCCATCTTGAGACAATCTCTCTAAAAGTCATGCATGAATAATAGTCCTTAATATGAAATCTCATCTAGTGAACCCATATGACAAAGTTTACCTTGGGGTACGGCCATGGTAGGAACCGGCTCGAAACTTGATCATGCTATCAGTTAGGGACCATCAATGGAGGCCGTAGGTCTTGTTCAAGGGCCTTCTCCCACTCAATATTTTAAAAACATGCAATGTTTTTCATCCCAAATTTCAAGAATGATCATACTATAGTCCTAGTGGCATTCTTACCTAATCTAAATGACATGCTTCCAATATATGCTTGGCATTCTATGGCAATTTTATAATATTCGCATTCATTCGCCAGAATCAATTAATCGTAAAAACAAACAATTTTGATTCTCCACAATTTTCTTTTAAGGGAAAAATGAAAGAAGTGGATACGAACCGTACACCAGGTAAGGTCTTAGGAAAGGGAGGTGAGTCAAATTTGACCACTTAAAAACCAAGTCTTTCTTAGCCAAAGCCAACCTAGACATGCACCTTCTCATTACCACACTTCTCACAATACAACACATGTATTTTCTCATTACCACACTTCTTATTTTTAATCGATCAACTGTGGATCATTTAATATATATCACAATTATAACATTCATAATATAAATATTATAAACAATTATAAACATATATATAATAAGATAGGTAATTAAAATAAAATTGCTAGACAAGATTTCCATGGTTCTATTTTTAGAAAATAAATGGAAAAATAAAATTACATAATTTTTCACCACAAGGCATTTCTTGGGTTTCACCCTCTTTTCCTCGTCATGGACTCCTTTTGGAAAAATTACATTTAAGTTCTATGTTCGTTTTCGACTCACAAGAATTCTATGATTTTTAAAAAAATATATAGCCCTATGTGGAGATAATAGTCCACGGTCTATTTCCTAAGAATCAAAACCTCGGCAAAAAACAATTATATAACAAATATATAATATCACATTCATTCCCCTATATTACTCAAAACATGCATAAGATCTAAAGAATGCCACTTTCTATGTAATCAAATCATTCAAGAAGAAGAGAAATTTGTTTTGATTATATGTTTATACTTATAGATAGAATACAACCTGGTTATTTATACCAATTGTTGGAAAAAAACAGGTTTGGAAAATGTAACAGAAAATAAATTTAGGGAAAAACTAGAAATTAATTTTTTTTTCAAAATAAGATCTTGGTTGTGGTGTCTAAAAGAATAAACACTTAATCAAAATGTACCTTTTCAATTTGTCTAGGATGAGCGCTTCGACCGAGTGGTCTTCTCCGCTATCCTCAAGCTCATGTCTACCGAGTGTGGGCTCGCTTCGAATCAAAAAAATTTTCACAAAAATTACCAGTGGGGTAATTTTTCAAATTCTCTAAACTTTTGGGTCAAGTTGTAAATTAGAAAAATATCTCTAGAAATTTTCTAGAATAATCTTTTCAGTGAATTTTCTCTCTACAACTTTTTCTTGATTTCAAGTGTGTAAATAATGACCCAAGACTCTCTTTATATAGTGAGAGTTTAGAGAGTTCAACTATGATTAAACTTAATCACTTTAATATTAAATTAATATAATATTTATCAAGATAAGTATTAGATTAAATTTAATGTTAAATCTTATGAAAACAATAGAATATTTATCTACAACATAAACATTAAATTTAATTTAATATTAAAATAATCACTTTAATATTAAATTAATAAAATACTATTAAGATAAGCATTAAATTAAAATTAAAATTAAACTAACAAAATAATATTATTTTTGGAATAGTTAATCTGAAATCAAATTCTCTAATAGAGTTCTAGTAAGAGTGTAACTCTTCCACTGCTCAACCACAGACAACCAACCGCCGCTGGCCACCAGGACACTGCCGTCGCAGCCACCAGCATCACTGTGTCTGGTGATGCAAGTGCAACACCCTTGCGGCACCCTAAGCCAGTTTGGTTGTTGTCAGTTTGGTCTGGGTCAATGACGACTCGACCGGTCTAGTCTAGCCACTGGTTGGATTATCGGCCCGATTTCACATATCGGGCCCAA
Organism: Gossypium hirsutum; assembly: GCF_007990345.1. Taxonomy (NCBI): domain Eukaryota; kingdom Viridiplantae; phylum Streptophyta; class Magnoliopsida; order Malvales; family Malvaceae; genus Gossypium; species Gossypium hirsutum. Next base: position 25,464,580 of record NC_053444.1, read on the forward strand.
TTCGACCAATTTTTGGGTCCTGGTCTCGATTTTGGGCTCTCGTGCCTAATTTACGATCTCAGGTCCAATTTTCAAGTTCAATTATCCATTAGGCCAATTATCTGAATTAAAAATTAACTTCCAAAAATATAATTTTAATTTTAATTGATTTGATTAATTTAATTTTACTTGATTAAAATTAAATTTTCCAAAAATCACTTAGATTTTCCAAATTAATTTTTCAAGAAAATTCTTTAATCAAAGTCTCTAGTTGAACAATTCTTACGACCACCTAATTTAATTCCATATCGAATAAATTGACTCAATTAAATTATTCCTAAAGTTGTAGAATTTTCTTCTTATTCAAATGCAGTTCGATAGAGCTTTTGTTGAGCTAGCGGAGGGACAAATCGAACATATACAATTATGCTCTCGTGATTGCAATTACTTAATCATGGAGTCAGTCCACAAGAAGTACCATGATTTAAAACTCCTTATTGTATACTCTTTACGAAAGCAATTCATCCAATTGTTTTGTCCAATGACCTCATCATGTGTGTGTTATCCTTATATGATATCCTTGATTCCTTTGACTTAAATCCGTTCACTCAATACAATCCTATTTTATCTCATTGTCACCATTGTGTCTTCTTAATAATTAATATGATCACTGTCAACAAATGACTGTGATAAATTTCTCATTCGAGAATAAGCACCCCGTAGCCACATTCTATATTTATCAATCCACACAATGCCAATAAGAGGATATCATTAACTTTTTAATTGAGCTATGAATTCTACTATTGCTAGTAAAGTCATGCCATACACAAGTCATGTACCCAACATACCAGCTATGGGCTCGATCATCTTTAGAGCATAAGTTTCCACTTATATCAAAGCACATGAGTTGCATACATATGGTCAGTGACTAACTCAGGATTTAGGTAAATAACACCATCAACGTCGCAAGTGAATTAATTCAAAAATGGATTTGAAATTAATTCATCTCGGGTCCAGTCCAATGTATCATTCTACCAATGAATACATCTATGTCTCTACTCGTGGAGTCAACTGCTCTAATAGCCAAGACTAGTCATCTCCCCAATTGGTAGTGTAGACGACATAATAATCCTTCTCAGTAATTGAATCAAATGCACACTTTGATTCTTTTACAGGATTACAGACTCATTTAGATTATCTAATGAAGTAAGTTGTCTTTGTCGTAATGTAAACATTCTTTAGAATTCCACTTATCTTTAGTTTGAACTTTAGACAATCAATGAGCTAATATTTGCTGCTCACAATTTCACTATGCATGGAAAAGATAAAAGACATAAATACAAAAGACATAATAGTGACTTTATTTATTTATTCATCATTCAAATATATAGAAAACAATTACATGTTTACTACATTCAAATATAGACTCAACAATAGGCACAAAATCACATGTATTGTCTTTACAAATGGTGTCACTTGAAGTTTCTTGCTCATTTACATCATCATTGTCAATGATAGCAGTAGACGAAGGCTCCTTAATAGGCTCTATGTCATACTTACATTCCTTGGCTTACAAGGATGTTTTCTTAAATGAATATGTTGGACATTCAGAGGCTTTGTGATCCTTTGCATTACACCACATACACTTGCTAGCTCGTTCTCTTTTTTATGTGAGCATGGGCATGACTTTAGGACCAAATGTGAAGGTTCCATTACTCGAAGATGTGTTGTAAGTACCTATGGGGCCAATTATGAGGGCAAGGGCTAGAAAGCTTAAAAAGGCACTCAATGTTTTCATACAAGTCCTTTGGGCTGAGTTGGAACACTCTATATTACATTATGGACTTAAAATAGAACATTAGCCTTGCAACATTTTATTCGTTGCTCAATAAGTCTTTCTTATTCACATTTTAAATAAAGTTTAATCACATTTTAAATAAAGGACTTGTGGTTTTTCTTTTATGTTTCTTTGTTCGTTTTATTTCAAGTTTTCGTTGCGCCCTTAATATTTTAGTTTATGCATATGAAATGATTGACTTGTGAAATAGTTTTATTTATAATATGTTGCAAGTCCCTTTGTTGACCATATATCTTCTATGAAGATTTTCATCTTGATGTGATTCTGCACACCAAGGTTGAAACTATTCTTGTCAAGGTAAAATAAGTTGATGTTGGGCTGAATCTCCAAGAGCCACTTCTTCTTGTGATGGTTAAAACAAAGACTGATCCTTTGTGTTTACCAATTGGGTCAACTATGGGAGGTAGAGCAAAATGGGTCAAATAGGAGTTTAAAGGGCCTATGTGTGGACGTGGGAAACAAGTCCAAATTAATCAAGTTCTGATTGGGCCAAGACTAAGTCAAATTTTGATCCAATAGTTGGATGAAACCTTTTGATGGGTTTTAATGAATCAATGACTTCAATTAAGTTTATTTTAGTTTATGTTTGCATCTTGAAATTAATCTCTTGAATTATTAATCTACATATTTTAATTATGATTTGCATTAAGTGTTTAGTATGTAATTATGTCATGTATTTCATAACTCATATGTTAATAAAGTTCATGATTTAATTATGTCATGCATTATGTAACTCTCATAATAGTTATGTTTGCATCTTAAATTATGAAATGCATTATGTAACTCCCATGATAGGTAAGTGTGCATTTTTAATTAAGTCTTGCATTAAGTAACTCATTTGTTCATTTAGTTTGCATCTTAATTATACCATGCATTTAAGCATCTTAGTTGTTAAATATGTTTGAGTTAGTTTTTATACGTGTGTTATTTATTTTGGTTGTTACTTTTAATGCATAAAGTGTGTTTATTTTCATTTTTATTAAGGTTTTTTGAGTTGAATAAGAATTTGAACAGGTTTCAAGTGTTTAATAAACATTCATTCTTGATCTAACTATTCAAAGGATCAAGAAAGGCCATTTCAAATTTTGTTCAGTTTTGGTGCAGTTAAAGCATATTCATGGCACCAATTAGAGGGAGGAAAAACACAAGCAATGAAGGCATTCGATTTTGGGAAGAAGAAGGGACTACAAAACAACACCTTTAAGGAGCATTAAGCTTCTTGAAGATGATGACCTTTAAACTACACAAGGCCTAGTGAAGGGACATACCTTTTGGGCTAACTACTAAGAGTTTAAACCATATTTAATTGTTTGTTTAATGATAGATAAATGCCAAATTTGAAAGGCCCATATAGGGATTTGAAAGGTCATTTTGAAGGCCTAAAAATTTCAGCCTAAGCTACCCATGTAAAAAAACTTTTTCTTGAAATTAAATCATACTTTTGTGAGAATTTTCTCTAAGGTTCTTCCTTGAACTATGTCGAACTTATCAAACTTTCTAAGTTTCTGTCGTTTAAAAATTGTCTTACCACTCCATTTTCCATCCCGAGGTGTGGCAACTTCGATACACCAAGATTCGAGTATTCGGTCAAGTTTAAGTGGGTTGTAGTTTTAAGATAGCTACGGTTCCTTAAAGAATTCAAGTGCTTTGGATTAAGGTTTCCACCTTTTAAACCATTTCAAGGAAATTCTTCACATTGAGCTATTTTTCGATCATCCAAGCTCAGGAAAACACATTATTTGGTATCAGAACTCGGAATCTTAAAATTAGGTTTGTTTCTATCTTTAATGTTATTTCAAGTTTCAAAAAAGTGAAAAAAATTCAAAAAAAAAGAAATTTGAAGATATTGAAAAAAGGAGATTAGAATTATAGAAAAGGAACATTCGAATTTAAAAAAATGATTCTGAAAAGAAGAAAAAAAATTAAGTTGAACATTTCAGTTTATGTTTTTGTTATCTAGTTGATATCATTCCAAGTAGTTTCGATCATCTTTGTGTACCTACTAACGTGTGTTCTTCTTGCAAGCACCTGTGAAACGATAAGTCAATTTTTAAGCTACTAACTTTTAAAAGGATTGAAAGACTTCTTTTAGTTCTTTAAAGAGCAAACGAGAGAAAATTGTGAGTGGAAAAAGGCACGAGTGTGGTAAGAGCATCTGAGAGATAAAAGCCAAAAATTATGGAGTGAAACACGAGTCGAGCAAATTATTTTTTCTTTTTGAGTGAACTTTGCAAGGTTTGTTGGTAAGGTGCTTTCTATCTTTTAAATCAATTCTTTTGTTTCTAACCATTTGATAAATCATGTCAGATGACTTGTCAGAGTTGGAATTGCAACATTTGTTGAAAGAAATACGAAGTGTTGTACAATCTAAAGCCGAGAAAATACAAAAGAGACTAGATCGTATAAAAGGAAGATCACCATGGAGGCAATCGACTAATGATTCATTTAGAATAGAGCTACATCTTGATTCCTATTCTTCATGGGATTCAAATCATAGTAAAGAAAATCGCAAGTTTAAAGCCTTTTGAGGTAACGAACGTGAAGGTACGTGAATCTATCATACAAGTGTCACTTCGAGTACCTCAAAGTACTCATCCATGGAGATTCAATCATGAAGAGGTGGTCGTGTTTTGTATTTAAATCATTCCACTCATACCCAACAAAAGTCTACTCATTCATATTCTTTCATTTCTACCACACTTTGTAAAGAAATTGAAAAAGTGAGGCAAAAGAAAATTGAGAGAAAAGAAAAACAAGAGTTGATAATGAGAGAAAATGTGAGAAGAAAAAAAGGAACGAAGAAAAAAAATTGAGAAAAAAGAGAGAATATTTTTTTATGAAAGAAAATGAAAGAAAAATAAAAGAGATTGAGAGAAGAAAAAAAGAAAAGGAAATAAAAAGAGAGTGTGTGAGAAAAGAAGTTGTGAAAAAAGAGAATGAAAGAGAAAAACAATTGAAAGAAAATGTGAGCCTGAAAAGAAAATTAAAAAAGAATAATGTGATCAAGCAAAAGTAAGGAACATCTTGACTAACCTGCATGCGAGTTTGCTGTGTGATTTTTCTTCATTTCAGGTCTCTAAAGATCAAATGAATGAGTTTCAACTTCATTACCTTCCCGACGAGTGATGGTTCCAATTGATCAATAAAGGTAAGTTGGAAATTCCAAACAATCCTCAAATGTTGAAAGGTAAGCAAGGTGAGAAACCTTTTGAGATTCAACCAAATTGGTATTGTTTGATTTTCGTTGATAAATCTACCAATGATTTTGTATTTTAAGATTCTCTTTATCATGTTCTGTCTTGTTCTTATTCTATGAATGATGTTGGTGAGTTTGTATCGAATAACATTTTAAAATGTTTTCTTCGTGAATTATTTCGTGTTGGTAGAAATAAGATTAAATGGTGAATTGAAAGATGTTTGTCTAGATCTGCACAAATTTCGTTTGTTGTGATAAAATTGTAAGGAAAAAATACGTCTTTGATCCCGAAGTTGGTTTGTATGTTCCAATTTTGAAAAGGGATCCCTATAAATATTTTTTGTTTAATGTTCTATTTGATCAGGTTCATCAGTTTGAGGATTTAAAAGCTTACAAGGAATTTTCAACAAAGAGGAAGAAGACGTAAAAGGACATGTCTAGTTTTTGCATGTTGTCTCGTTTGTCCACAATCTACAAAGACATAGGCATTTGGAAGAATTTTCATTTGGATTCATTGGACATGGATAAACAACTTGTTTTAATAGATTACGGAACTTATTTTATTCCTGAAATTGTAAGTGTTCTTCAAAAGTTTTCTTTTGTTTTTAATCCATTTCTATTTTATGTAGATCCAGATTTTAGGACAAATCATTTTGAAGGGAGAGAGAATGATAAGAAAAGATGTGGATGAATGCGAAAGCGAATCGTAAAGTTTGCTCAAATCGCGAATTTGATTTAGGGCTTTAGACGTTGGGAAAGAAACTTGGATTTTGACACAACCTAAAACACAATCAAATCCAAGTTTATAAATATTTCATTTAATCTCATGAACACCAAAAATTCATTAAAGGAAAGTCCTTAAACCTTTAACAATTTTACAAAATAATCCCTGGGTTAACTAGGTTAAGCTACAACGATCTTTAAAATATAAAATTTACGAGAAACGGATAGGAAAATCACTTACATGCCAAATTATTAGCTTAGCTGAAATTCAAGCTATAACCACAGTGTTTTCTTCTTCTAATATCGATGATAATAGCTAATGAAGATGATGATAATTTTTATATTTTTTGTTTTTGTTTTTATATAACTAATTATAATTTTACCCTTTATCACTAACATACAATTTTAACTAGATAATTAACCTTAACTGCCCACTAACATTTATAATGGTTTAATTACCATTTCAATGCTTAAAAAAATTTAATCATGCACTTTAACTAATAATAATAAATAGTGATGAAGTTTTACTTCTTTTACAATTTAGTCCTTTTTTCTTAATTAACTACTCGATCGCTAAAATTACTAGACCAAGACTCAATCAAACTCTATAATAAACTCATAAATGTTATAGAATATTATTTATTAACTCAAACCTCAAAAATCAAGGTTCCAAAACCACTATATCTGGTACCATTGAAAGACGGGATGTTACAACTCCCCCTTTAAAAATTTCATCCTTGAAATTTCTTACCTATAAATAGGTTCGGATAAAATGATCTTATAGATTCTTCCATTTTTCACTAGCTTCCTTAAATTTGTGTTGATGCCACAATACTTTAACCAACGGTACATGTTTATTTCGTAATTTTTTCATTTCCCAAACAAAAATTCTAACTAGTTCTTCATTGTAAGTTAGATCAAGCTGTGATTCAATTTCATTCGTAGATAACACATGTGATGGATCAAAAAAATAGCGATGAATCATCAAAACATGGAACACATTGTGAATTCTATCAAGTTTTGGAGGTAATGCTAAATGATAAGCCACAGGTCTGATTCTCTCCAAAATTTCATACGGTCCTATAAACCTCGGGTTGAGTTTCCCTTTTCTACCGAAACAAAAAACCTTTCTCCAAGGTGAGACTTTCAAAAACACTTTCTCACCAATAGAAAACTCAATATCTTTTCGTTCCAAATCAGCATAAGATTTTTAACGACCGGATGCAGCTTTCAGACTATCACGGATAATTCTAACTTTATCTTAGTTTCCAGAATCAGATCCACCCTGACTAACCTTCTTTCATTCAATTTATTCTATTATAATGGACTTCTCATTTACGTCCATATAAACCCTCGTATGGTTCCAATTTTATGACTGATTGATAGTTGTTATTGTAAGCAAACTCAACTAACAATAAAATGTTTTCCTAGCTACTTTAAACTTAATGACACAACACTGTAACATATGGTCCAGAATCTGAATCACTCGTTTAGTATGACCATCTATTTAGGATGAAAAACAGTGCTAAAATTTAATCTAGAGCCCAAAGCCTCATGTAATTTACCCCAAAATCTGGAGGTAAATCTTGGATCTCGATCAAAGATAATCGATAGTGGTACACCATGCAATCTAACAATTTTTGAAACATACAATTCAACTAATCTCTCAAGTGAGTAATCAGTTTGAATAAGTATAAAATGACCTAATTTTGTCAATCTATTTATAATAACCCAAATCGAGTCGTTTCTTTTCGGAATCATTTGTAACCCTTAAACAAAATCCATGGTGACACGCTCCCATTTCCACTCAGGAATCATCACAGGTTGTGACAAACCTGACAAAACTTTATGTTCAGCTTTCACTTACTGGCATATCAAGCATTTGGATACGAAATTGATATTTCACGTTTCATTCTCGGACACCAGTAATGTTGCTTCAAATCGTTCTACATTTTATTACTTCCAAGATAAATCAAATAAACACTATTGCGAGCTTCGTTTAACAATTCTTGTTTTACTCCTAAATTGTTCAATATGCACAACCGATTACAAAAGTACAGGCAATCATTAACACCAATACAAAAATCAGTCGTTTGACTACTTTTAACTAGTTCCCTCTTTGTTATCAAAATTGAATCATTTTTTCTAAAATTCCTAAATTTTTTATAAGAGCACTGACTTCACTTTCAACTTGGCCAGAATAGAACCATTAGTATCTATCGTCAAGCTTGCATTCATAGCTCTCAAGGAAAATAGAGATTTACAGCTCAGAGCATCAGCTACCACGTTAGCTTTCTCAAGATGGTAATCAATCACTAATTCATAATCTTTTAGTAATTCAAGTCACCTACCCTACCACAAGTTTAGATCTTTCTATGTCATCAGATATTTGAAGCTTTTGTGATCAGAGAAAACATGAAATTTCTTATTGTATAAATAGTGTCGCTAGATTTTCAAATAAAAAACAATCGCGGTAGACTATAAATCATACGTCGGATAGTTCTCTCATGAGGCTTCAACTATCGTGAATCATAAGCAATTACTTTCTTGCTCTACATTAGAACGCAACTCAGACCACAAAGTGACGCATCACTATATACACTGAACTCTTCCCATGTTTTTCTTGAGTTAAAACTAGAGCTTCAGTTAGCATGTTTTTCAATTTCTTGAAACTTTTTTGGCATTTATTAGACCAAATGAAGCTAACATCTTTTTGCAGCAACTTCATCACCGGAGATGCTATGATAAAAAATTTGTTAACAAATCGCCAATAATATCCGGCTAAGCCCAAAAAACTGCGTACTTGAGAAACATTCTTTAGAATTTTCTAGTCTACAATTGTCAATATTTTACTCAGGTCCACTTAGATGCCATCAGCGGAGATTACATGACCTAGAAACATGAATTTTCAAAGCCAACACATTTGCTAAATTTAGCATATAATTATTTTTCGCGCAAGGTTGGAAACACGAAAATTTACACATTTTTACATACCCTTGTTAACTTAAAATCATACAGTTTCAATAAAATTCTTGTCGAAAAAATAATTATTTTTTAAAAAGTAATTAAAGTGCATTTAAAATATGAACATGTTGAAATTTAGTTAATTTTATAATTAATTTTGATGAATTTTGGTTATTTTCGACAGATTTGCACAAAGGGCGAACAATGACTCGGCAGACACTTGTAGAAGTGCAAAATCGAGAAGCAATTTAGAGTATCGAGGCAAACTAAATTTCAGCCTAAGGCAGTCCAAAATTATATTTATTAATTCATAATATAATTAATTTTAATTTATATCCAATTTAATTTGGGTTACTAAATTATTATTAATTAATTATGAAAAAGTGGTCCAGTTGAACTGAACCGAATGAACCTAACCGACCAAGAAATGGACAGCCCAAAAACCGTCCCAAGAGCTGACCCAAATTAGCTTATTAGCTGATTATTTAAGCTTGCAAAGAGGCCCTTGAATACTTGTTCAAGTTGCATTCAAACCCCTCCACAATTGGTGGCTTTATAGATTTGCCTCAAGCCTAAATTAGCAAAGTTGAAACTATCAACCTTGCCACATGTGTGGCCGGCCAAGGGAGGGCTTTTTGGCTGAAAATTTTAGCTATTTTTAGTAGCCCTCCTCAGCTATAAAACTCCCCTTAGGCTGGTCATTTGAAAAATACACTTCAAGCATTTATATATTTCCTCTATTCTCTCCACTTTCTCTCTTCTTTTCCATTCCAAAATTCCCTTGCTCTCTTGCCGATTTCTCCTCTTGAGAAAGGGGCATTCATCAGCTATTTGGAGCAGCAATTAAGTGTTCATAGCAGCCTTGGTCGACGAGGACAACGAAGAAAGAAGAACGGAGCAACTAGTCAAGCCACGAAAAAACACCGGATTTGATTATTGTTTCCTATATCTTTAATTTTTGTTGTTGTTATGTTGAACATATCCATGAATATTTATGTTGTTAGAATGGTTAATTTAATCAATTAATCTTGAATTTAATTCGTGTTAGGTTGATTGCATTTTATTTGCTAAAATTATTAAAATTGTGTTTTTGTTGTTATAGGCCTCGGTAAGATGCTTGATTAAGTAAAATCATGACTAAGTTATTCTTGAATTACAATTGTTAGGTAACTAATGAATTAATTATTTAAAGGGATTGAAATTATAATTAATGGACACAGTACTTACTCAGTGCATGTTTAATCATCTAAGATAGTTGAAGGTTAGATTCGAAATGGTATCTGACGATACATTTGCCTTGCATAACTTGCAAGATTATTGTGATTAAACTGTTTCAAGGTAAGGATACTTTGTTACCTTACATAGTCTTTTATGTGCTTATTAAATCGAGTTAATTGTTTGAATTGACATAGGGATATGTACAAAAGATTATTTCGATTTAATAAGTATGTGTGTACAATAACATATTTGCCTATTAAGATATTTGTCTATTAAGATTTGTTTAATCGGTTGAATTGACATAGGGATATAGTCAAGAGATAAATGGATTTTTCTAGGTGAGTATGTTCATAAGTTAGCAAATTACCGAGTTGTCGTGAACTTATTCGTAACAATATAAACATGAGTTTAATAATTTTAAGTTAAGAAATGTAATTAATCTAACACAATTATGTCATCTTGATTAAAATCATATTTAATCTAACACAATTAATCAGATTTTGCTAGGTGAGTATGTTCATAAGTTAGCAATCTTAGTTTTTAATCACCCTCTTCAAACAAAATATTTTTCTTCTCCAAAGTGTTTTAAATAGCATTCATAAATAATTCTTTTCACAGTCCCTATAGGTACGATAACTCGACATTTACTTGTCACTTTATTACTTGTTGCGATTGTGTACACTTGCACATTTCCGTCGTTCCAATTTTTGGCGTCGTTGTCAGGGACTATGTTTTAAAAAAAAAGTCATTATTTGTGAAGTTGTTAGTTTTGCATTTTGGTTTATTTTTCTGTTCAAATTTTAACTTAGTTAATTTTTCTGTGATTATTTCAGGTGTTTATGAGTATTGACCAAATCATCAATTTACTCTCTGTAGACCCTGAGATTGAATAAACTTTTTGACAGCGAAGAAGACAAGCAAGTCAGAGAAGGATTGAAGAGATGAACTTCGAAAATCTGAATCAAGAAAACAGAGCAAACCTTGCTCAAAATCCTATCCTTATTGTTGATGATAGGGATAGAGCTTTGAGACAGTATGTTTTACCAGTATTTCATGATCTTAATCCAAGTATTAGGAGACCCGAAATTGAGGCACAACAGTTCGAGTTGAAGCCAGTCATGTTCCAGATGCTTCAGACAGGAGGCCAATTCAGTGGAATGCTTACCGAAGATCCTCACCTACACTTAAGACTGTTTATGGAGGTGAGCGATTCTTTCAAGTTAGTCGGAGTACCCGAAGATGCATTACGATTGAAGGTATTCCCATATTCACTAAGGGTGCGTTTGGTTCGCTGTATTGGATTAGAGGTGTATTGGATTAGAGGTGTATTGAATTAAAGGTGTATTGGATTAGAGGTGTAATAGCAAATCAACTGTTTGGTTGAATGTAATGGAATAGAGGCGTAATAGTAATCTTGTGTTTGGTTGAATGTAATAGAGGTGTAATAGCATAATGGAAAAAACTAAAATGACTAGAATACCCTTAGCATAAATTTGTTTTGGTAAATGATTATTGTTATTGTTATTTAAATTATAATAAGATTATTATTATCAATAATAAATAATTTAATCATATTTAAACATAATTTTTATTAAATATATTTTAATTAAAATATATAATTTAATAAAATTCTTAATAATTAATATTCTTATATTAATTTGCTGAAATCATAATATATGATACTGTAAAATATAAATTAACATAATTACTATTAAATATATTTTAATTAAAATATATAATTTAATAAAATTCTTAATATTAAATATTCTTATATGAATTTTCTAAAATCATAATATATAATACTATGAAATATAATTTAACATAATTATTATTAAATATAATTTAATAAAATATATATTTTCAATTACTTATTTAATATAAATTCAAATTAATGACGATTAATTATATTAGATATATATGATCTTGTACTAAAATTATTTTAAATTACCATATTATTTAATAATTGGAATACAGTTAATTTCTTACCAAATTATCTAAAAATTTTAAAAATTGTGTTTGGTAAAAATTTTAAAATAGCTGGCACAATAATTATGTTTTAAAATTTTTTTTACCGTACCATTCTAAAAAATTCAAATATTGTTTTCTTAAAAAATATTAAAGTGCGAAATTATCATCATACTATAGATAAATATTGAAATTTGTCATTGTACTTTATTTTTATTTATATTTGCCGTTATTTTTTTAAAAAATGAGTAAATTTGTAACTTAATTTTTATGTTATTGAATTTTACCACTAAAATTTAAATTTTATTAATTTTTGCCACTAACTCTTATTTTTTAGTTAAACTCTTATTTTAAATTTATATTGAATTTTTATTTTTTTAAATTACAAATATCTTCATTTAACTTAACGAGTAAATATAATTCTTGACTTTCCTTTCTCATCATCTAAACAAAAGCACAATAAACAAATTGTCAAAAAGAAACCCAAATCCAATAGTTGGGAGATTCAAAAGCTTTCTCCAATAATGTGTTTCTTCTATAAGAAACAATGCTTATAAGCAGCTTGTCAAAGCTCAAAATCTATTTAGTCCTATGTCATACATCCAATGTCATTTGTATATATGCTCCCTCACATCAACACAAAACACAAGACTCAATATGAAGCATACATGAGAAGAAAACAGTTGGATTGAGTTAATGAAGTACATGCATCTTATGTGTTTTTCTTTCTCAGGGAAAACCTTTCGAGAAAAAAGAAAGTAGAAAAGGAATTAAAAAAATGTTGGTGAAACATTTGAGGAACATGCAAACAAGGTATCCTACAGCTAGTAGTGGTGATGAAATACTCTGCAACAAAATCAGCGCATCTTATAGAATTGAACTCTCGAAACCACACAACGTCGTCCGCTCAATGAATATTTAACCATTATATCAACGTCTCGGGGATTCTTCTTGTTTGGTGCAACAGTCATGCTCCCAATTATTGTCTCCCCTTCACAGATGGTTAACACATCCTCTAGATATAGGACTATTTGCTTCCAATGGGTAGCTCGCGATCTTGGTCCTGCATTTTGTATTTGCCATTAGCCAAGGCAAAGTTCTTCTAGGCTGGCTTGCTGATTTCTATTCGTAGATAAAATGGAAAGGACAAAGGATGGAGAATTTTGATGTAGATACAAACCTGTAGAGAAACCCATCAATTTGTGGCATTTGGTAAACGAAACATCAAAATATGCAACGAAAGCATGGATGTAATCATCACGCTCTGCAATAAGCTTGAAAGGTGTAGTGAAAGAAGCATCCCCAAGAACCATCTTAGAAATATCCATTGTCTGAAACCAGAAAACCAAAATAAATAATTCAGTTGTACTCCAAACACATTATTTTGTAAAATAATTTCCAATAAGTGTTCATATATATAGATACCCAATGATATATACATACATACAGGAATATGCTTGTGTATTTTCTCACCTTGAGAAGGTGGCAATTTGTTACAATTTGTTTCTGGTCAACCGTGTCAACAAGAGGTTCCATCATAGCTTGCTTTTTTATACAACTCATGTCAAAGCCATAAACATTATTCCAAACTGTAGCAAGATGATGCCATGTAGAAAAGATGGGGTATATATAAGAATACAAAAAGTTGAATTGCAATGAAACACAATAGAAAAACTCGTTGAAAGTTATACAAATACATATGAACATGAATACCTAGATTTATATCAATTTAGCAGTCTGTTATACTCACATTCGATCTTGTCATCTTTGTACTCGGCATCCTCAATTACTGTCAAGTAAAGAGAAGCTTCATCTGGTAGCACAACTCCATCATCAACCTGACACGGGTGAAGGAATAAGAACTTTGATTGTAAAGAATGTAGCTTATAAGAACCCAACAAAAGTTTTGCTTTGATGAGCAAGAGTAAAAATAAATTTAAAAGGCCCAGCCCGTTCACCACACGAAATAATAAGGAAGTAAACTGCTCAAGAGAGCTTGACATGATGATGGAGTTAAAATCTCAATCAATTAACAGTTATAGCAGGAATCTAAGCTACTTTCTGCAAATCATAGCATGCAACGGAGAATTTAACTAACAAAGTAGCTAGCTGCCCCTAACCACACGAAGCAATACAAGAAGACACAACAATTTTAAAAACTTCACCATCAGGCAAGCCATTTGTTTCAACAATTTGTTTAGCCATGTCAGCCATATGGGAGCATTCAACCTAGGAAAGGGAAAAATATGAACAGCATTTGACAAATAAGAGATAGACGCCAGGAGTGTAAGAATTTGGTCAGACAGATTATTAACAACACATAAAACAGAAACAGAAGGAAGATGTAAACTGGAAGTCATACAGCATAAACATGTGCCGCCCCTACTTTTGCACAAAACAGGGACAAAATTCCAGTCCCAGCTCCCACGTCAAGAACTACTTTGTTCTGGAATAGAAACTTATTCCGATAAATAACATTTTGATATGTCTTGGTTCGCACTACATCTTTAAGCATTTCCTAAAATACAAGGAATAGCAGGTTAACACAGAGGAAAAATATTTCACAAAAAAAGAAGAAATGAAAAAGTTACGCAGCCGTATCAAGTTCTTCTACTGAAACCAAGAAAACAAACGCAGAAATCATTTCCAGAAATTTAAGTAAAAGATTAAGTTAAAAAAAGAAGACAGTTTTTGGATAGTAACTGTGATGCATTAATTCATGTATGAGCTTAAACAAACAGAAAAATTACAACCAACCCTCCAATCACAGATATTCGGCACCCAATAGATCACAAAATAATGGTGACTGAAGCAGAACCATTCCATAAATAAGTCGACAAAAATGAAACAAGATTCAAATGTCCAAGTTGTTGCACACTTACTTCATGAATACCTGCACATACACAAAAGAGGGGACAAAGATTTAGAGGAAAGTGCTCACTGGAGATAAATACAAGAATGTATAACTTGAAACATCAGCACCCAATGCCCTACCTAATACCAACATGCTAGCCCCATAAACATGCAACCAGTGAACCACAAATTACTTAGATATAAATAAACTATTGAACTCAACAAGCTCTAACTTTTGCGAAGATAGAAACTTTCTTCTCACATTCGAACCTTCTTCACAAAAATGTGAAAGGCAACACTAAGAAATCCTCACATTCTCATTGTTTTCTAATCAACAAGAAAAATCAGTAAAAAAACTTCAAAATTGAATCTTGGAAAAGAGGATGAGAAGTAGAAAATATACCGAAGTGAGAGTAAGAATCGAAGTAATAATTAGCACTGGTTTTATCATCTTCGCCGTCGCAACCGAAAAATGAAATGTCGGGCTCTCCCATAGAAACATATTCACTAGCTTTGTCAACGGCGACGATTGAATCATCGAGATTGGAGCTGTTGCTGGAGATTTCCTTGTCGTCGGCGTCTCGGAAGCGAATGTTAGCTCCTTCGAAATTGTTCGAAGAGTTGGTCGAGGTTTGAGTTGTGTTGGGGATCTAGAAATGGAGAGAGATAATAAAATACCAGTGCCATGCCATGCCCACCACACGTGAAAAAACCTATATAAAAAAGAGAGGTAAAAAAGAGAAGGAGAAGAGGCGATGAGAGTGGAGAAGAAAGCTAGAAGGAAAAAACAGAAGACGTGGATTTTGGGTAAAACAGAAGCGGGAATGGGGAGGGTAAAACAGGGACCAAAACTGAAGCAGCGCCTAAACTGAGCTCAAGGAAGGGATTAGAAATCAGTGGTTTTCACCGATTAGAAAGGTAAAGGATTACACCCGTATTAGCAATACATCAAACCAAACGATGGAATACAGCCGCATTAGGTGGGGCCCACCGATTAGGGATGTATTGGCTATGCCAATACACCAAACCAAACATGGTGTAAGGGACGGAGCTCGAGCTTGGTTGAACTCATTACCACCAAACTCAATTTCAACATTGCAAAAGTTAGCAGAAAAATTCCTTATGAAGTATTTCCCGCCTAGCAAGAATGCTAAGTTGAGGAACGAGATCACTACTTTCCAACAAATGGATGATGAGTCATTGTTTGAGGCATGGGAAATGTACAAAGAATTATTACGAAAGTGCCCTCATCATGGAATCCCACATTGCATACAACTTGAGACATTTTATAATGGTCCCAATGCTTACACTACGATGGAAGTGGACACTTCTGCTAATGGTGCTCTCCTTTCTAAGTCTTATAATGAGGCTTATGAAATCATTGAGAGGATTTCCAGCAACAATTATCAATGTCCAACCAATCGAGCAGCTTCAGGAAGATGAGTCATTGGAATACATGAAGTAGACACTCTCACTTTACTCGCATCTCAAGTATCATCAATATCCTCAATGTTTAAAAATCTTACTACTAATGGGGTGTAATATTTTGCAGCACAGCCACTGAATTAATTTAAAAATGTAGCTTGTGTTTATCGTGGGAAAAGATATTTATTTGAAGAATGTCCATCGAACCCAGAATTCGTGTATTACATGGGTAACTAGAACAAAAATCGAGAAAGGCAAGGGCTGCAATCCAATTTCTATAACCCATCATGGCGAAACCACCCAAATTTTTCCTGGAGTAACCAAAGGGCAGGAACTAGTAACAATTATGTCCAACCTAGATCGAGCCAGCCACTTAGTTTTTCCCAACAAGCTCAGAAACCGACCCAAGCTGAACCATCCAATAGCTTAGAGAATCTATTGAAGGCATACATGGTGAAAAATTATTCCTCTCTAACGAATTTGGAGAATCAAGTGGGCCAGATTGCAACTGAACTCAGAAACTGACCACAAGGTGTTTTACCTAGTGATACGGAGAATCTGAGGAATCCAGAGAAGGAGCATTGTAAAGTGTTAACATTGAGGAGCGGAAAGACTTTAGAGCCCAATTATGTCGAAGTTGAGAAGGAGCCAGCTGACTCTCAAGACTCAAAGGAAGTTCAACCGAGTGTTGAAATTCCAGTTTCACCAAAAATTGAATCTGTAAAATCTGACAAGGTAACTTCTGAACCAGCTAATTCTGATCAACTAATAACTCTATTAGATGCAAAATTGCCACAGAAAATGAATCAATCAGTTCTAGTAAAGAAACCTCCACCACCCTACCCTCAAAGACTTTAGAAGCAGAAGCAGGAAATTCAATTCAAGAAGTTCCTAGACGTACTCAAGCAACTTCATATCAACATCCCGTTGGTTGAAGCACTTGAACAAATTCCGAACTACGTTAAATTTATGAAGGATATCCTGTCTAAAAAATAAAGGCTTGGAGAATTTGAGACGGTAGCCCTAATGAAGGAATGCAGTGCATATCTTCAAGACAAACTACCCCCAAAATTAAAGGATCGTGAATGTTTTACCATACCTTGCAATATTGGAGCAACATATTGTGGTAAGGCACTATGTGACTGGGGTGCGAGTATCAACTTCATGCCCATGTCAATATTTAGGAAGTTGGGGATAGGTGAAGTTAGACCTACTACGGTTACACTTCAATTAGCAGATCGATCCTTAGGACATCCAGAAGGAAAAATTGAGGACGTATTGGTACGTGTAGAGAAATTTATCTTTCCTGCTGACTTTGTGATTCTAGACTTTAAAGAAGACAAAGAGGTGCTAATCATCTTAGGAAGACCATTCTTAGCAACCGGAAGGACCCTTATTGATGTGCAGAAGGGAAAACTTACTATGCGTGTTCAGGATGATCAGGTAACATTAAAATTTTTAAGCCCATGCGATTTCCTAACATAATTGATGATTGTTCTGCAGTGTCTGATTTAGAGGATTTAATCATGGAGAAGAAACTCAATTATGTTGAGGACCCATTTGAACAAATTTTGACATCAGATCCTTTAAATGATGAAGAGGAGGATGAATACTTAGCTTTGTTAGAAGCTAATCAAAGGGGATTTAATTTGCAATCCTGCTATGAATCTTTGGAGTTAGAGAAAAGGTATTATGCCCAACCAAAAGCATCAATCGAGGAGCCACCTAAATTAGAATTGAAGGTACTTCCCTCACATTTGAAATATGTTTATTTAGGTAACTCTTCTACTCTACCTGTGATTGTTTCAGCAAAATTAAATACTGAGCAAGAAGAGAAACTCATCCTGGTGTTGAAACAATTCAAGAAGGCTATCAGATGGACCATAGCTGATATTCGTAGAATTAGTCCATCTATATGCATGCACAAGATTATATTAGAAGATGGCGAAAAAGGGATGATTGATGGACAACAAAGTTTGAACCCCATCATGAAGGACGTAGTCAAGAAAGAAATCATCGAGTGGTTAGATACGGGTATAATTTACCCCATCTCAAATAGTTCATGGGTAAGTCCAGCCTAGTGCGTGTCAAAGAAAGAAGGTATCATGATCATTGAAAATGAGAATAACGAGTTGATACCTACTAGAACGATTACGAGATGGAGAATTTGCATCAATTACCGGAAGCTGAACAAGGCAAAGAGGAAAGATCACTTTCCTTTTCCGTTTTTGGACCAGATGCTAGATAGACTCCCAGGGCGAGACTATTATTGTTTTCTCAATGGATACTCAGGGTATAATCAGATTACAGTAGCACCGGAAGATCAACACATGACAACATTCAGCTATCCGTACGGTGCATTTGCATTTAGACGCATGCCATTTGGTTTATGTAATGCACCTACTACATTTCAAAGATGTATGATGTCTATTTTTACTGACATGGTTGAGAAATATTTGGAAGTTTTTATGGATGATTTTTCAGTATTTGGAGATGCATATGATGATTGCCTAGCCAATCTAGCCAAAGTACTAAGGCGATGTGAAGAAAAAACATTGTCCTTAACTGGGAAAAGTGCCATTTCATGGTACGAGAAGTGTTATTAAGAAACTCCCACCTCCAATATCTGTAAAGGGTGTTAGGAGCTTTTTGGGCCATGCTAGTTTCTATCGAAGATTCCTTAAGGACTTCTCCAAAGTTGCTAAACTCTTATGCAAATTATTAGAGAAGGACACGATGTTTAAATTTGACAAGTGACTTCGAGATCGGAGCTGTCATGGGTCAGTGAAGGAACAAAGTTTTTCATACCATCTACTATGCAAGTTGGACTCTGACAGGAGCTCAACTGAATTACACAGTAACAGAAAAAGAGTTACTTACTATTGTGTTTTCTTTTGACAAGTTTCGATCTTATCTTGTAGGTACCAAAGTGACTATTTATATAGACCACTCGACAATTAAGTATTTACTTGCCAAGAAAAACGATAAGACGAGACTAATTCGATGGGTACTTCTACTTCAAGAGTTCGATCTAGAAATTCAAGATCAAAAGGATGTCCTGACATTGCTCTAACGAGGCCAAACAATTTGCTAAGACTACTTTCATCCACTCAACTTCAATCATATATGTTTAGTCACTTGTATTAGGTCTAAACGAGTCATCTGAAATAACTACTGTAAATATTAATGTTCAAGACCTGGTTAGGGGGATTTTTCATAGTTTTCAATTTTTATTCTTAGATTTAGGTTTTATTTATGATTTGGGGATTTTTCTGTTTAAGTAATTTCAATTTCAACTTCAGTTCTTTTATTCAATAATTCATTATTTTTGTTCATTCTGACATTCAACCATAATTCGCTCAACATCTGTTAATAGGATTTTAAGTTTTTGCACTTAATTAATATCCACAAATCCAAATTCTCTTTTCCCTCATTTGTTATAGACCGCTTACAGATGTACTAGCATCTTGGAGCCTCCTAGATTCTACCCAAATGTTATGGCCAAATCTTGAAGATTACATTTGCCATGACGATGGCCCAATAAAAAATTTTAGAAAATATCTCTTGAAAATCATTTTGCGAAAATCGAAGGTTGTGTTATCTAAGTGTTATTTTAGAAATTCGATCTTATGTTCAAATAAAAAATGTCAAGATTCAAAAAAAAAACATTGCAGCGGAAAAATGTCATTTTGAAAAATCATAAGATTGATATTGATACTTTGGAAATCATCGATTTTGCAAACATGTTGTGATGGGTTTTAAAAATCAAGTATTGAGCTTAAAATCGTTACTTAGAGTCTAATAAAATTTGTTATAAAAATAGTCTGTCATTTTAGTTTTATTTATTCAAATTATTTAAATTATAATTTAACATAACAAATCATACAGTAAAGAAAAAACCCAAAACATTATCCAAAGTACTCAAATAAAAAATCCAAGCCAATGTCCCAAAACTAAAGTCCATAAAGCATGAACACAAACCAAAATGTACAATACCACTACTTGCAAGGTTTTCCAAAAAATAACCAAAAGTACCTCCGTAGCCAAGCCCATCCTAGCCTCGATTATTTGAAATCAAAGTTTGAGGGGGTGAGCTTAAAAAGGCTCAGTGTAAGTCTTAAATAACAATTATTTCACAAAATAATTCATCACAGCATCATATTAATCAATCCATGACTTATATAAATTACTCAATTATAAAGTAGATATGGCAAATTGTGTAATGACGTAATCAATGCAACAATTTCAGAATACAATACAAATATTAGAACTTAAATCCTACCCAACTCCGCTACACTCCATACAGAGTTCCCCAGAACTCATCCAACCAATAACACAACAAATTGTGGTCGAACCACCAGAAATTGCAGCTTTACTGCCAGATACATAATATTGTGGACAAGCCACCAGAAATGCTGATCTACTACTAGATACTTGCTTCGTACATTTTTCATACCCATGCATGTGTTATGGAAACAAAACAGATTTTTCAGTAGCATGTTTTATATGCGAATCGGATTATCAGAGTATGACATGCTTAACATGCAAGCCAGATCTCATATTTTTACACATAAATGCTTTATCAAGCAAATCAGAGCATCATTGTAGGGCATAATTAGCATACAAATCCTTAGATCAAAATTTAGTAACATATATTATTTCCATATAAATAAGTATACCATATTTTTATAAGCCATAAACCACATGACATGAGTGATGGAAATCATATATTATCATACATCTTAGAATCATCCAATAAACCAATCACACCACAAAATCACATAATTTCAGGATTTACTTGTTATCCTCGCTTATCGATTTTACCGATTTCTATAAATATACTTGTATTCACATAATCACAATATTAAATATCAATATCCATAAGCAATACACTTACTATATATAAATATTCTTCATCATTATTTATTTTATCGTAATATCGAATAATATCACTTAAATCCGCACACCTTAGA
Source organism: Gossypium hirsutum (assembly GCF_007990345.1). NCBI lineage: Eukaryota > Viridiplantae > Streptophyta > Magnoliopsida > Malvales > Malvaceae > Gossypium > Gossypium hirsutum. The sequence goes on from NC_053444.1 coordinate 25,485,734, forward strand.
TTTGATGGATTGATCTTAATTCCACTTCGAAAGAGATGAATAAGATTTTCCTTGAGTCATTATGTTAAATCAAAATATGTGTTAGTACCGATCTAATGAAATAATAATATTCCCCTAAATAAATATCACTAATTTGGCACTACTTATACAAAGAGATCGCTAATTATCACCTCTTTCTACAGTTGATGTTTGTATTCTGGGATTTACTAATATTCTTCAATGATGCACGAAATTGAATAGTTAGATCCTTGTTAAATTAAAAGTAGTACTTCAAAAATATAATACTTACGATAATTCTTCATACTTACAATTAAACGGAGAGAAAAGGGTTTGGCAACAAAATCCCCAAAAAAATCAAAGAGAAGGATTAGGCCCTATAATCGAAAAATAAAAGAGTTTAAATAAAATAACAATTTGAAAGATGATTTTTAATAATGCAAAATTAGATTCAGGAGTTTAAAAGAGGGTTTTTGGAAAGAGGAGAAGAAAAAAAGGAAAATGGAAACAAATTGACGGTGGCCAATGACGACGAGACGGTGGTATGGAAGGAAATCGGTGCAGCATTCGAGTATGGTGGAGGAGGGGAAGAGATTTGAAGAAAAATAGCTTCAAAAGTGTTGAAAAATAATCGAAAAATCCAAAAACAGTGGAGGAGAAGGTAGACTGCAAATGAGGAGATGAGAGAAAAAAATAACAAAATGAAAATTGAGGTTTTGGGAGAGCTAGGGCCAACCAAGGGTAGTCAAAAATTCATTTTGGGTAAATTTGGGGACAAAGGGAGTGAAAAGGGGGATTTTACACAAAAAGGAAAGTAGAAAGGGGCTGTGGAAGACTCAATAAAAGGAAAGAGAATCTCCCCATTTTATGGAAAGACTGGGACGGAAAGGGGGAGTGTTGACCTTCTAGAATGGTCAACAATTGCGGCTAGGATGAGCAAATATATAAACTGGGTGTAGGGGAATTCGAACATGGGACCTCTAACAATTAATTAAGACACTAAACCACTCGGCCTTTTTCTACATTGTGATACAAATTTGCATAATTTAATAAATAAATTCTAGGGCGTGACACATCTAGAATGTAATTTCTGCAAGCAAATATGTAACACCCCGAACCCGAGACCGACACCGGAGTCGGACACGAGATGTTAACAAACTTTGAAAAATTTCCTTCCAGACACTACCCAGTCTGAGTACTAGTCGCTTCAAAAATCATATCTTGAGTTTCACAACTCGAAAATCAGTTTGGTGATTTTTCCCTGAAACTAGACTCATGTCCCCACCTATGTATTTTTTTCTAGAATTTTTGGTCGGGCCAATTAGTACAGTTTATTAGTCAAAGTCTCCCATGTTACAGGGGTCGACTACACTGACCTTTTCCCATTACGACTTGGATATCTCTCTGCACAGAGCTTCAATACTGATGCCGTTTGTTTCTATGGAAACTAGACTCAGAGAGGAATCCATACATATATGGTATGACCCCTAATTATCTCTGGTCAATTTATAGTGAATTTCCAAAGGCGGAACAGGGAATCCAGAAACTGTTCTGGCCCTGTTCCACAAGAACCCAAATATCTCTTACTGTACTGTCCATATGATTGTTTCGTTACTTTCCTATGAAAGTAGATTCTTCAAGGTTTGTTTACATAATTTATTCACTATTTAATTCCATTCCTACTATTTTTAGTGATTTTCCAAATCTACGTCACTGCTGCTGTCAGCATCTACCTTTAAGGTAGGCTTTACCTATTTCATGGTTCAACTAGCCCTTTTTGCATACATAGCACAATTTATGAAAGTGATTAACCATCCCCGTGGCCAATCCTTGCCAAGCATATCCACACTAAATGATTATAACATTATACTTAAACACATATAAGCCATTTTCACATGGCTATCCAAAACTTATACATCACATAAAGTACTCGAAAAACAACAATGGGTCGTCCTATACATGCCATATCAAAATTCAACCAAAAGAGTACCCATAAGAGCCTTTGATAGTGTGGGCGACTTCGACGTCAAGATCCCGAGTCCGATAGCTGGAGAACCAAAAATCTATAAAACAGAGGAGCAATGGAACGAAGTAAGCAATTTATGCTTAGTAAGTTTTGAGCAAGAAATTCCAGCATAAACAAAGAATAACACACATTTAGCTAAATGGAATATTTCATAATACGCAATTTACCGATATCAAACTTGCTTCACAACATTCACAACCCTTATGTACATACACAATAGACTAACTTAGCCGAAGGCCGGTAGCTCGTTTATCAACTGAGCGAACATTTATTTGTAAGGGCTCGATTAAATTCAACACATACGTAACATATCCCCATATTGGGATGTTTTTCGAGTATTCGCTGGAATTTTACAGCAAGCTCATTCATTACCAAATCACGTACCTTCGGGATTTAACCGGATATAGCTCCTCGTTCAAATGCCTTCGGGACATAGCCCGGTTTTAGTAACTCACACAATGCCTTCGGGACATAACCCGGATTTAACAACTCGCACGAATGCCTTCGGGACTTAACCCGGATTTAATAACTCGCACGAATGCCTTCGGGACTTAACCCGGATTTAGTATCTCGCACGAATGCCTTCGGATCTTAGTCCGGATATATTCACTTAGCACAAAGCCTTCGGGACTTAGCCCGGACAGCATTCAATTAATCATGCACATTCATATTTCATTTTCATTTGCGAAACTCAAACACAAGGCACATATCGTCCTTGCACATTCGGCTCAATAGCCACACATAGAGCATGATTTAATCACATTGTAATTTAAGCTCTCTTACTCAAGAACTTACCTCGGGTGTTGTCGAACGATTCCGCTAGCTATTCAACCACTTTTTCCTTCCCTTTATCGGATTTATTTCCCCTTTGCTCTTGAGCTTAATCAAACAAATAAATTGATTTCATCATTTAGGCATCAAAAAGATGAACACAAGGCACTTAGCCCATATTTATACATTAGACATTAAAGTCTCATACATGCAAAAATCATGCATCAACACAACATATTAGCTAATTTCTTTCCCCTTGGCCGAATATGCATGTCTATTTTTGGGGTCGATCTCAACACTTAATACACACATATACACACACTAGTAAAGCATCCTCCCCCTTTTCATCGATTTAACACATGCATTGGTCATCAACATGCAAAGTTACATTCGGCCTTAGCACACATCTTGCTAGCCGATTCTTCTCCATTTAGCAACCAATGCACATATGTGCTCACACAAAAATGCTAAAAAGGAGGTTCAAGAATCATCAAGCCATCATCACATGCATCATTAACAGGCTTCATATTTTGCATGCAATGGCATTAACACAACCTCCACCTAGGCCGAATCTTAACTCATCCTCATGCCTCATCACCACAACATCAAACACCAACCAAGAATGATGCATCCATGGTCAAGTGCCAATTCCATCACATAGCAAGATTTAGACCATGGGCCAAGTAGAACTCAAGCTAACAACTAAAACATGCATGCATCTCATGGAACATCATCAAACATACCTTAGCCTAGCTACATGCATGGCCGAATCTCTTCACCTTTCTTCTTCTTTCCTCCTTAAAATTTTTGGCCAAGGATGAACCAAAGGATGAGAAAATTTTTCTTTGTTTTTTCTTTCTAGTTTCGGCAAGCATGAAGATGAGAAAAGGATGAACAAAATTCTCTCCTTTCTCTTCTTTAGCTCACGGCAATGGGGGGGACAAACAACTACACACACATTTTTTTTTGTATTCTCCATACTCCTTTTTTATTATTTTATTTGTTTTATCCCAACATTTTATGACACAAATTAACATATCTTATTTGTGCCATACTCATGCCATAATTTCCATAAAATAAATTGCACACTTGTGCATCATGCCCATCATGGCCGGCCACTACTAGTAGGGGGGAAAATTTGACATGCAAGTCCCCCCTTTGTCCACATGCACTAATAGGTCCTCACACATTGACCTATCACATTTTAGAAGTTTCTCACATAAGTCCTATTAACTAAATTCACATGAAATCAACCAAATTGAAGCTTGAAATTTTCACACATTCATAATTACATATTCTAGACAATAAGTATCACATTCAAACATTTTGGTGACTCGGTTTAGCGGTCCCGAAACCACTTCCCGACTAGGGTCAACTTTGGGCTGTCACAAAATATTATTGTTAGGTGGTTTTCACAAGTATACCAGTTAGGTTGTAATATAGTTTATACAACGAAGTATGGAACTACTGTGAGGATCGTACCCAAGGGAGGCGAGACTAAATCAATTCTAACTTCGACGTTAATAGATCTAATTAGTAATTTAACTAAATTATATTACGATAATTCCTAAGGTGATGAAAATGCATGTTTTATAAAAATAATTTAGATGAATAAAAAATAAGGATGGAAAACTAATTTGTAGATTTAATCGATTCCAATGACGGAAGATTAACTCGCTTTGGTGGTTGTAACTAATTCCTATTTCAGGTTCTATTCAATCAACTAATCATTAACCTAGTAGGATCTCTCAATCATCCACTAAACTAATGGGTCAACAAAAACTACTTATCTCTTGACTTCACAGTCTAAACTGGATTGTGGTAAGGTGCTCACGAATAGGCAATACCAATTTTGGGGTCATTCCCACCTAGATTTGTCATACCTAGGGTTTTACGTTCTTCCTATCCCAACCAGTTGATCTATTAAGAAACCCTGCATAGAATTTAATTACTCTCATGTCCACTCGCTAATCTCCCATAAAAAGATTAGTAGGTGAATAATTAGATGAACGGAATCAGTTTTAGGCAAAAATATTAAGTATAGACTGAGATATTTTAGTCTTAACTTTGCTATTCTGAAGGTTTCGGTTACATGAGAATTAAGCTTAGGCTTGTATTTTGGTTGCTTGAGGTGAGTTCTTAGCTGATTGCTAATTGTATTTGTTGTGTGACTTATTGTGTTGAAGTTTTGGATTTGTTAAGACCTTCTACAAGTTAAGGAAATGCTAGTTTGAACTTTCAACATTTCAATGAAAGTGTAATTGGTGAGTGTTTGATTAATTTCTTGTGGACATGATTAAATGCGTCATTTGGTATTTCGTTGTAGCCTAAACCCCTAGTCTAAATTCCAAGTGTAAGCTTTCTTGTACACATGTTTATCTTGTGAAATATGTGTTTGTGCTGTTATAAAAATGTGAATTGAAATGAGATGCAATTACTAAGCTTTATGCTTACTTATTTTATTTTCCTTCTTTTATAGTATTGCAAAGTTAATTCGGGGATTTTAAAGACGTCGGAGAGCGCTCACACTATCAACAACAAAAACTCGGTATTTTATGCTGATCAATGTTTGAGCTATGGCATGTATAGGGACTTAGTCATTTTGAATGTATGTCCTTATGATATTTCTAAAGGATGATGTGTAAATATGTGATAATTTTTAGCTATTAAAATGGCTAAGTAAGAATATGTTTGGTATTATGAATGCCTAGGTGATAGTTTATACTTAGAAATTATGAGAGTAAAAATTTGCAATGAAAGAGTAAAAATTTGCAATGAAACAGTTTTGGGACAGCAGCGGTGACATGACTTTGAAAATTCACCAAGGATAGTATAAAATGAATTAAAGAGTGAATGATATATAGAATTAAATATTATTGAGTCTATTTTCATAGAAAAATAACGGTGTGGGTAAAGGAATTTTATATTCTGAGATATTTGAATTTTGGTTAGACAGGGTCAGAATGGTTTTTGGAGTCCCCTGTTCTGAATTTAGAAAATAATTAAAAAATTTACAAAAATAATTATGAGTTATAATTTATATTTCTATATTCTTTAGTGAGTCTATTTTCTATAGAAACAATTGAGAACACCATATGAAAATCATACGATGAGAAAATTTATTTTTAGTGAATAAAGGTCAAAACTGTCAGGCAGTGAAATAGGAGAGATTTTAATGAATAAACTTTACTAATTGGCTAAACCAAAAATTCTAAAAATTTGATGGTAAGATAATATATGAATCTAGTTTTAGGGAAAATTTACAGATCTAAATTTCATGTTTCATAACTTGATTTATAGTTAAATTAGTAACTGCTGCGCAGGTGCACAGCATTATGGTGAACAGTGAAATAAATTTTTAAAGTAAATTTTTATGCCCTAAACTAATAAGTTAAGTCAAGTAACGCCCCATGCTCAACTCCAGCAATGGTCTCGGGTAAGGGGTGTTACAGATCAACTCGAGATTGCCAAAAAGTATGTTGAATCAGCCTTTGAGATGTTGTGGTGGAAGCAATAAATATTTTGCAACAAAAAACACAAGGATTTATAGCGGTTCAGCCCTAGTTCCCTACTCCACTACCTCACCTTTTCCACCACTAAGGATTTTCTCCAAATTCACTAATTTGGCAACCTTTGAGGACAATGTTTAACCTTACAATCTCTCTTAAGACTTATACCCCAAAATTTTAAGATACAACTCCCTTAAGGTTTCTACCCAAACCTTAAGAATAAACCCTCTCTCAAAGAGAAACAAATAAGCAAACAAAGAAATAATCCTTACAAGATCAGGATGTTTGCCAATTAAGCACTAAGATAAAGAAGAACACTTGAGCTAAATGAATATAATGAAAGCTCACAAGTGTTTACAAGAAAATGTATGAAAGAATTAAGCTCTAGGTTATTTTGATTGATCTTTAAGCTTTTCACATTACTCTTATTGTTACTAGACCTTTGGAAGATAGTATTTATACCCTCTAATTGATTTCCAACCATTGTGGTTGTTGTAAAAGTGAATATAACCGTTGGGGATGAAACACTAGGTTATTAACTTCACCTTCAGGAACGAGTATCGATACCTACTAAAAGGGTATCGATATTTTTTGTAATTAATGCAAATTTCAGTGATCGTTGGAGCAGGAACATCAACACCTTAAGAAAAGTACCGATATCGGATCGATACCTACCAGGGTTTGTTAGAAACAAAATGTCAATTTTGTATCGATTATTAGAGGGGTATCGATATCTTGTAAATATCGATACTTAGACAAAAAAGTATCGATATTTTTTGTCCTAAAGCAATTCTAACTTGTTTGAAAATGGTTAAAACATATTTGAAAATATTTGACTCAATTGAAACCATTTCAACTTGATTTTATCAAATTGCTTAACTTTACTTTTATTCAAAAACACTTTATATCAAAACATATTATCCAATAAGGCTTAGTTTAACATAATGTCAATTTATTAATATAATGAACAATAAATGGTATACTCGTAAGTTTAAAAGTTTTCTCGAACTCGTGCTTATATATATTATATTATAGATTATAGATAATTTAAATTTAGCCTCTAAATTTAACTTTCATTTTACAAATTTACAATTTTACATTTTTTTATAATTAGTATATTTTTTAATATTTTTTAAAACTTTATATAAATTTGAATTTTTAAAATTTTATATAACTTTTAAAAAAAATTTAAATAATGGTGTGGTAAAATTTTAGAATGTCACATCATCACATTTTAACAGTGTTATAGAAAAGAGCTAAATTATTTCACGAAATGAAAGTTCAAACATTAATATAAAAGATTAAAAGATTAAAACTAAATTAGAAAAAAATAGTTAAGTTCAAAGAGAAAGGGTATGTTTGATAAATCATTGAAAATGTTTATTTTATTTAAAATGAAAAATTTTAATATTTAATATATTTTTAACAAAAAAATTGAATAAAATAAGTAAATATATAACTACTTAATATAAAAAAATATTTATTTTATTTTATTTTATTAAAATTTTAAAAACAATTAAATTAATATATTTATCTTTCGGGGTAAACTACACCCATGGTCACTTTTGTTTACCTTAGGTTACGTTTTAGTCACTGAGCCATTAATCGTCGTTAATGGTGTAACGGTAAGCTGACGTGGCACGTTAAATCCTCATTTGAAACAAAATTTTAGGTTAAATTATACAATTGATTCCCATATTTTTTTCGTTTTAAGTAATTTAATTTTTTTTTCTTTTATGTTCTTTAAACTTTCCTCTTTTTTTCCATTCTCTTTTCTTTCTCCCTATGTTTTCATACCTTTCCCATTTCTTTTAACATATTAGGAAGTCAAATTGGCAATGAAAAAAGAAGTAGGAAGTCGACTGTCATCATTTGCCTATAACCAAAACCCTATAACCAAAACCCATAAACTCATACCATACTTCTTTCTTCACTACCAATTCGACTTCCTGGTATGTTTAAAGAAATAAAGAAGGTAGAAAAACAGAGGGAGAAGTAGAAGAGAATGGAAAAAAAATAAAAATAAAAAGAAAAAGAAAGAAAGTTAAAAGAACATAAAAGAATTAAATTGCTCAAAATGAAAAATTATGGGGACCAATTGTATAATTTAACCTAGAGTTTTTGTTTGAAATGATGATTTAACGTGCCACGTCAGCTTACCATTACACCATTAATGACAATTAACGGCTCAGTGACTAAAATGTTACAACACGATAACGTAAGTGACTAAAACGTAACATTTCAAACATAAGTGACTGAAATGTAACCTAAGGTAAACAAAAGTGACCATAGGTGTAATTTACCCTTTTATCTTTCGTACTGCCTAATAAAATCATATTTTAATTTATTAAACTCACCTTAAATGTTTTTTTTTAACGAGACACGGTCCCGCACAGTCGGATTCGCCAACGTGCACATTCAACGGACAAGATCGATCCATCCAAATTCCGCCTCATCTTCATTTCCCGCATATCGTAACTTCCTAAAAACCAAAAAGAAGAGAAAGAAGGGGAGAAACAGCAAACGCAAGGCAAAGAGAAACGGTCGTAAATTTTCCGAGGTAGAAGGGAAGCAAAATAATACGATGTCGTTATGTTGCTCCTTGCCAACTGCAAAATCCATGTCTCTCTTCTCCAAAAAACCCCATGGACTCATCAAAGCTTCTTCTTCTTCATCCTCCTCTTCTGCTGACATCCCCGATTTCCTCTCTGCTCATTGGTAGGTTTCTTCCGATTACTATAAACTTTAATTTCTCGATAAATATATGATAACAATTCAGACTTTTTCTTTGGGTTCAATTTCCAGGCTTGAATCTAGAAGGAAAAGACCTTTTGGCCCAAGGCTAACTGTAAGCTTTTAGCTTTGTAATTATTTCTAATTATTTATGTAATCATAAAGTTTTGAAGCCCAGTTTTTTACTTAATTATTAGGTTTATGCGTTTTGCTATAAATTTTTTTGTTTGATATATATATAGTGCGTGTGTGTATTTGATAATATTATGTCATTTTGCTGTTCTGATCAAAATTATGCGTCAATTTTTGTTTCTTATAAAAGTTTCAGTGAAAAACAAAGAAGAAAAGGATCAATATAATGGAGTCTAAATTTTGAATTATTGTTAAACAATGTTAGTATTTTCTTTTGTGTCGGGAGGTAAAAGCAATCAATAACGAAGTTAAACTGTTGTTATAGTTTAGTGCGGAAGAAGCTGTTCAGCACCAACTTGATGCATTAAAGTACAATGACCAACCTCGACAGGATTACGGGATTGAAGTTATGTACAGAGTAAATTCCTGAAACCATATAGTTCTCTTCTCTTTCTTCAAGTTGACTGTTTTATAACGTATAATTTATTACGCCATTAAAGTTCTGTTTTTGGGTATGCTCTTTTGACAGTTTGCAGGATTTGATCCTTTTGAAAGGTCTACATATTTTGGACCCTTCTTTGACCTAGGACAGGTCGGTCAGTAGGTCGATAATGAATTTTGCAAACTTTTAGGATTCTTGTTCTATAGATGCTGATGCTTTTTCTTTTTGGCTGGTTTTCTTCTGCTTTCATCTTCATATAGTTCGAGCGGTTTAGGAGAATTTTTCACCATTCAAGTTATCGAGTATTGCTTGGTCACAAGGAGAGGAAGATCTTGAGCAGTTTGTTTGTCAAGGAGGTATTGGATTAATTCACGTAGGTGATATGTTTTCGGACCTTTGCCAGTTTGTTACCTTGTTTTCTTTCTAATCACCTGTCATTTTTTTTCTTGCATCTTGGAGTAGAACCAATTCAAGCAACGGGTTTGGATACTTGGAAGTCGTCCAAATGAGGAAGAAATATTCGAGTTTACAATGGTGCAGGTTTGTACGTCGATCTTTTTTGCTAGTCTTTTGCAGTTCTTCCCGGGAACTAATAATACCATTTGTGCTATATAGCATGTTCTTATGTGTTAGTCTCAGGGACATCAGCTGGTAAGAAATGTTATGAACTTTTTGTTTGAATGTAAATCCTGCAATGTTATCATATGGAATAGGTAAAAGCCTCTTGCTCAGCCATTTCAGTTTTAGCAGAATTTCCTTCTTTTAAAAGATCGAATCATCCTTGAACCAAGGGTATGCTTGATTGAATGGAAATATGAAAGGATAAAAGTGGAAAAAAAATTAAGTGAGCCTGGTAGAAAAGAAACGAGAAAAATGCTTATTTTACATCCTAATGCGTAAAAACAATTGGACTGATGAGAGGAGAAAACAAGAGGTGGTAGTTCAAAATGATGCCTTTTACAAAATATTTTGTTCTTTCATCTTTCTTTTCCATTTTACTAGGCAATGAAGGGGTAAAAAATTATTTTTTCTTTCAAGATTTCCGTCATTTCTACTAAACACACCAATGAAAAGAATTGTATTTTTCAGCCTTTCAATTCTCTCCACTCTACCAAGGAAACTCTAAACGTTTGCTGTTTACGATAAACACATGGTAATTCACTAATTCATGTATTGAAACACTGAGAGTTGTTTATTGTCATATGACCTGGCTTCTAATGACCTTCAAAATATATGAAACAAACTTGAAAAAATTTAACATTTCTATATCAAACTTACATACTCAAATTTGAGTAACATAGTTTTCTGGTTGTTTAATTCCCGTTTTCAAGACATTTGAGGAGGGAAAAATAGGAGAGAACCAACATGATCACATCTTATAATGAAAAAATATGGGAGACAGAATGAACTAACAAAATGTAGCTTTTGATTAGAAATTTGGAATTGAACACTTAGTTCCTAATACCTGTTAGTAGCTTGTTTTTGGCAGAGGATTGGTGGTTCATGGGATGGGTATTGGTTGACAGAGAGTTTACATCATGACGGAGATGCATTTGCCGGTGGTTTGGCTTACTGACAACAGTCGACGCGGGTTGTCTCTGAATTACGTGTGTATCTCACACATTCATGTAGATAATGCCACTTCCTGTCATGACCAGCCTCGTCAAAACTATGTAAATTTGAACCTGTGAATATATTTTATATATTTGTCAACATTTTTTTCTTTTTTTTTTTCAGTCGTTTATCATGTTAGATGACACCATTACAAATCAAATTTTAAAATTGTTGACTAAAGGAACTAAATCGAATGAATAGTTCTTAAATAAAATTTTATCCTCAAACATGTGGCCTTTTATTTGTTTTTATGAAAGGAATTCTTAAACGGGTTTGATTATATGTTCACAAGCATTTTTGTTTGTTTTAGTTATAGTTTAAAGTCAAGCATGCCTAATTTTAAACTAACTAAACTTGAAGCAACTTCTATTAGACAAATGTTTTGCTACAAGTACATTAGTGAAAATTGAAAATAGTGATCAACCCCTTGAAGGGTTGAAACAGGCCAAAACTCAACAGATACCGAATATCTTACAATACCTAAATTAACATTCACACAAACCATACCAATTGTATCAAATTCGGAGAAATGTAGTGATTGCATTTTGCTGAAGCAACAAAATCATTTAATGACATGAACCGGCAATGGTCACATTGACTAACGAAAGTGTTGAACAAGACTAACAAAATTTCAACTCAAAAGATAAAAAAAGGACACATTTATAAACCAATCACAACTGGCATCATTAACGCCATATCTCATGTCATTCATGCAACACAGCATCCTTATCGTCAAAATAATTCCCAGAAGTATAGGAATTGATCAAATTCACTAAGATAACAATAACCAATTCCTCTAGAGAACATTACCAGCTTTTAATTGTTATTTCTTCGCTTGTGATGGAGCGGTGAACTTGGTGAGAACAAAGCAGTCGGGAGGGTCAATGTTTGTGTAATAGTTCTTGATTGTCTCCGTGATTTCAAATCCAAATTTCTTATAGAAGTTGATGGCATCTTCATTGTTTGTCTGAACATGCAAGTAGATTTCCGGTATCTTTTGCTTCGAACAGAGATCAAGAACATGGTTCAATAGCCTTGTACCTGCACAAGATTTTTAACGAACTATGGCTTCTATTCAGAATCAATGGGAACATAATTTTTCAGCAAAAACATGCGGAGGCAGTTAGTTACACTCTACATTTCTTCATCGTTGACCTCATTGCAATTTGCAAAAGACAACCATTATTGTGCCACTGAACATGTGCAGATATTTTAAGAGTGCGAGTGAAACAAGAAGTGATCAGATTCAAATTATAGGTATTGATAATGTTAAAGGACAATACTAATATCATCCAATTAGTTTCTTGCATGACCTATTCCAAGGAAATGTTGTTTGTCTACTCACCAATTCCTAGCCCACGATATGGTGCTAAAACACCCAATGTCATGATGTACACACGGATGGCCCCACCTTCCTTCTTTTCCAGCCGGCAAGCAATTGATCCGACACAGATGTCACTGTAATATGCTGAGTTAGCATGCAAAAGAGTGATTATTAGAACAAAATACTAATTTTTGGATAACACAGGCCATTCTCCAACTTAAGCTCTAATCAGGTCTCAACTCATGTAATAGCTATGTATAACAATCACATCATCTGTTACGTGAATATGCATGAGTCACCACAAACAATTTATTCCGAGCCATCAAATTGAATAAAAAATAATTAATTACAGCTTTCTAACCATCAATGTGTAACATAGTAATTGATATCATATGATGAAGCCACTGTGACAGGGACACTACAAACATGCTCTGCACATTCATAAGATCATAGAGTTAAAAAAGGATAGAGTTGCTCAAAACTTCAATTGAGTGTATTTCTTAGAGCATGACTTGAGGATTAAGGAGAAAATAAAACAAATATGCAGTTACCAAGACAGAAGGAAACGGTAAGATAACTTCTCTTCAAAAAGTAACAGGTTTTGAAATTTCTACAGTTTCTGTGAAAAGATGTAGACCATCAAGCTCAATAGGTGCCCTCCAATGCAAGGCAGCAAATTTCAGAATCAGGAAGTCTTTAGCCTGGGTTTTTATGACTTTGAAGTTCACCAGAAAACTTCAGGGATAGCTACTACCCGCTATTTAACAGTGTAAAAGCAATGCAGGATAAGGATGTATTAACATTACACAATATGCAGAAGATCATGGAAGAAAAGGTGACTGGACCAGCTAAGATTGGTAACATATTTGAGTGTAAGGCAGCACAAGCACAACAGCAGAAGCAAAGAGTGTTTTTGAGGCATGTTTTCATGAGGATGAATGGTGACACGCATTTTTAGAGTTCAATAAGCCCAGAATATTGACCATTGAAAACAAAACACAATAAATAGAGCAAGCAATTCAATATAGGTCGGGTTATCTAACCTAAACTATCTAATCCAACAAAGAATTGCTTGTACCAATGATCACATGAGAAGACACTAAACTGATAACCGAAAACATGTTAACGGTATCGAAGGTCACTCATTATCAATCAGTGTAGGTTGTAGTTTCAAGACAGCCAAGTTCATCATTCAGTAACTTGAAACATCAAGGATAAAGTTTCTGGTCTTGGAGAATGTATACATATTAAACCATTTTTCAATCATGTATAATCAAATGCCAATATAAATCAAACTGGCCCATAAAAGGCCATCAATCTTCCGATGCAAAGAACCAAAAAGCCAAAATCAAACGCAGAAATCAAAACCAACAAAATAAATTCCCATAATAGGATACTAACTACATACGCAGAGGGAAAGAGAACAACAATAAAATTCCCAATAGATGGCATATACTAAAGAACACAAAAGAAAAAAAAACAAGATTAAAAAAGAAACCAGTGCAAAGGAAATGCCAAACAACATTGGACCAACCAAAAAGAGTTCAACAACTTTCAAAAGAAAAAAAAAATGGAAACCCAGAAAAAGATTAGGAAAAACGGAGCAAACCAAGCTTGGTGAATTCGCCAGAAGCGAGAGCATCGGCGTAGTACTTATCGTTGTAACGAACAGGGAAGAGAGCTGTGTTGAGCTTCTTCAGCTGCATCACGTTCTTGTCCCTCACTCCATCAAGTGATATTGCTACTTCTCGCCCAGCCCCCATTTCTTAACTCCTTTGCGATCTATTTGGTCTAAGAAAACAAAAGACTTGCAGAGGGGATATAATAATGGTGTGATGAGGGATTGTACAGAAAGACTTAGATTTCTTGTACGTGACAAAAGAGGAAGGGTAGAGGTTGGCTTTTCAATTTACAGCGACGGTGGAGGGATTCGCTACTCTTGGAACTTGGGGTTTCTCGTTTCCCACATTTAATGGATTTTATGGTTTTATTGTGTACTATGATGTTCGAAGGTCAATTTTTTCCCAATATTTTGGGTTTGGGCCTTAGTTTCTAAATAAAAGAGACTTGCACACTCGGTGGCCTGCTGAGCTGATAACAACTCCTTGGCCTGCATGGCCAGAAGAACTTCCCTTTTTTTTTTAACGAAAGAAGAGCATGAGTTAATATATCTGCGCCATCTAAAAATTTATGATTCATGCCCCCTCCCAACCACCCTAATTTCAGGATATTTTTTCAATGTCACATCTATGTTTTTTCTCCTAACTCATACACTAATTTATTTTCTGTTTGAAGCATGGTTTTCTTTCTCTTTTCTCTATCCTTGGAGAACTATAACTCTTCTATGGATTTTTCCCTTTTTCGCTTGTCATTTGGTACCCTTGATCAATGAAGTCAAAGGAAAAGATTATCCGCCTGATGAAATGATTAGATTGCTTAAGCTTTGGACAAAGACCTCCCTCAAAGCTCTCGTTTGCATTCATGCATTGCCACCCCTCTATGGCTCCTAACGCCAACCCCAAAGTACAAACGAACAAGCTGCCCTCTACGAAGACTAACCCTCAAGGGTAAAGTGAAGTGGAGATTGTTTGGTGACATTAGATAATATAGCTTGATATCTAGTTTGGTTGTATAAACCTCATTTTTATGTTTTTATTTTTATCCTAAATGAATGAATGAATGAAAAAAACTTAAAAAAAACCCAAAAACAACTTAAACTCTGCAAACCAGGAGCAAAAACTTAGGGTGAGTTTGGATAGGCGGTGCGTTTACCTGCGGTTAGTGTAAAAATAGAGGCGGCGGTAAGATAAGATACTGTAGCGATACTGTAGCGTGAGACAAAAAGTAAGCTAAACGCACCGCACCGCACCCAATCGTCCATCCAAACCCACCCTTAGTCTGCTTATCAAGAAGAAACACAATAATAAGAAAATGTAAAATATAGGATATTTTATATAATTTTTTATGACCGTAAAAAGTTGTGGGTGTTCAATTTTCAAAAATTGTGCAAACTATTTTTTTTCTCTTTCATGTTACAATAATTATAGTTTATATTTTAGTTTAATTAATAATGGTGATTTTATTATTTAACATTATATTATACTTCAAAAAAATCAAATTCAACTGGCACACATTTATACTAATGGTTATTACAATTTATTAATTCAATCTCACTCATAAAAGATTAGTAGAAAGTTGTCAAGCATCTATCAACTAACCTCAATAATAACTTTCAAACATAAGATATTATAAATGTTAGAACTCCTCGTTAGCATATTTTAGTTTTAAAAAGTATATATAATTTGTAACACATTACGTCCGATTCGATCGTTAGATTCAGATATGGAACGTCACAAGTCAAAACCATTGAAATCATTAACCTTTCTTTTTAAACCAACTTTCAAATTTGGCTAGTGCCTGATTACCAGAGCAGTGTCTCGTTATTTTGAAAATTTATATGGTTGAAAATGAATTAAAAATAATACAACGCTACTTTAAAAGATTAAAGACATGAGTGATAGCTTTAGGCAAAAGCTTAGAAAATATCTATAGGCTTAAACGAAATTTCCTATCGAGTTACTGCTCGAGCAATAATTTAAAACTCAACTCAATTTAATTCGATAACACCATTAACCACGTTTAATAATAAGCCAACAAGGCTACCCATAAACATTCAAAAGTACAAAATATCATTTTCAAAATACAGTTTTATTACTTTCAAATGGCGGCATCTAACAATCGTCCTAATACCCTAAGCAAATACATGTTACCCACAAAAAACAAAGAAGGCTCATAAATGGGTCGCTGATCTGGCTAATTCCCTACTATCACAATGTTGAACCTAAGAACATGAAAATAAAAAGAAGAAACTAGGTAAGTTCGTAAGAACTTAGTGAGTTCTTGGGAAATAAAAATCCTACAATAAAAACCTTTAAACATTAAGAGATTAGATTTGAACTGACAAACTAGCACGCCATATTTGGAGGATACAATTCTCTTTCTCATTCGAAGAATCCGCTGGCGGATACTACCGTGATCAAACTCAGCCTACAAGCAGACACTAATTGTCTTTGGAAACTCGCATATAATGGACACAAGCATAACTGTTATAACACCCCAAACTCGACCGAGTTGGTACAACCCAAATCTGGCGTGCCACATTAGTCACCTAAATGACTCTTCTTTTAATTCCCAACCAGTCCTACAACACACCACAATTTACATCATAAAGGTAAGTTATGTTATCACAATGCAGCGGAACCAAACATGAATCATAATACATAATGAGCAAAAGATGTAATGGCATAAAACATGTGAACACATAGCACTTGCTTTGTATAAGAAAGAAGGGTTCATATAACAAATAATAAAGTTTTCAGGATTTGCATATAAGTACGTAATTACCTAAGACTTACCTTTAAGGTTTCGCATATGTCATACATCAGTGGTTTGCGTAATAATATGGGTTCGCATACAATAGGCTTCGCAACAAGAAAGATCATACATTCAAGGATTCTCATACTTTATCCAGTTTTACAAATATATAGGAGTTTTATGTACAAGAGTTCTTGTGACACCCCTAAAGTGACCCTAGTCGGAAAGTGGTTTCGGGACCACTAAACCGAGTCATAAAGATAATTAACCGTCATAGTTGATGCTCATTATATGTACATATGCATGTGTGAAAATTTCATGTTTGAATTTTGTTAATAGTAAGTGAATTTTATCAAATAGGACTTATGTGAGAAAATTTGGAAATGTGCTAGGCAAATGTAAAGTGGCCTAATAATGCATGTTGTGAAATGATGGGTTTGCATGTCAAATTACCCAAAATTAAAGCATAGTGGCCGGCCATGCTATGGGTGGAAACATGTTGCAAACATGTTGTGTTAGTGAGTTATGTTAGAAAGAATAAAAAAAAGGGGTTAGGATTAAAGTAATGCAAAAAGGTGGAGTGATGAAAAAAAAATGGTCTCATCCATGCCCCCCCCTTTTTGCCGTGAATGGAAGAAAGGAAACAAAGAAAAAAAAAAGTGTTCATCCTTGAACATCTTTGGCCGAATGTTCTAAGGAGGAAAGGAAACAAGTTGTGTTCTTTGGTTCTTCTTGGCCGGATTGAGAGGAGGAGGGAAGAAGCTAGGCATTCGGTCTTCTACTTGCTTAATTAAGGTAAGTTTTAGGTAAATTCTTTGAGATTTTATGAAATTCTAGTTGATGGATAGGTCTTTGATTGAGCCCATGTGTGAATTTTGATCCTTGTGGTGATTTGGGCATGCGGTTAAGGTAGGAAACTTAGAAGATGATTTCTATTCCTTATGTTTTATGAGTTGGGAGCTTAAATTGAAGATGAATAAGGGGAATATGTGTATAGAGGTTTTAGTAGTATGGAAATTCGGTTATGAGAGTGTGTGTGTGGTCACTTGCCGAATGTGGGTGTCAAGGTTAGTAGGTTGGCTTAATTCTTGTATTAGAAATCTATTTGAGAAATTAGATAGGCTTTGAATGGTTGAAGTAATGAAATTAGAAACTCATGAACTTGATTTAAATATTTTAAATTTATGGTAGTTAAATGGAATAGAAAGGATCTATTCGGCCATGGAGGTTAAACACATTGTTAAATTGTTGAATATATGCTTTGGTTGTTAATGAATATTCGATCTTGGTATGAATCTCATTAATAACATTTAGTTATTAGATTTGGTATAAAATACTTATTGAAATGGTGGAATTGGATGACTTACTTATGGATTTTAGTTATGAGAGTCTTTTGTAAGTAGAGCTAGAGGGTTTAAAGGGTGGTGTTTTAAAATAAACATGTATATGGACCCTATGTATGTACCTTGTAATGTTATTCTAAACTTTTGGTTTAACTTGTGTCATATTAATTGCTAAAATACTAGCTTGTGTGGAAAATTTTGTGTATGTTTTTATGTGCCGAATGTGAGTTAAAAGATTATATATGTTCGATCTAGCCTAAGTTAGGCTTGACTTGTAACATAGTAATGATTGACTGAACGTATATGTGTGAGATAGTGAGGATAATTGTATTTCTTGCTTTGATTAAGTGAAGTATATGAAGTTGATATACTTAATTTACTCAATTAAGCTCAAGAGCTTAGAGGACCAAAGTTGGATAAAGGAAAGGAAAAAGTGATCGAATAGCCGCCGAAATCGTTCAACAACATCCGAGGTAAGTTTTAAGTGTTTAAACGTTGAGTAAATTCAATTATAATAGGACATGATGAGTTGATTTAATAAGATAAGATGTGGCCATGATATGTTCTAAGCTCAAATGGTAAGTTCTTAAGTGTTTGAGCTTGGGAATTTAAGGGTAATTTGAAATAGTCTGCTTCGGACAGCAGCAGTAACGTGACTTTAGAAAATCACCATAAATTCATGGATTTGAATTAGAGGCTGAATGAGACATGAAATTAAAGCTTAATGAGTCTGGTTTCTTATAAAAGAAACCGTGTAAGCAAAGGAATTTCCGATAATGAGATACTTAAAGTTGTGTGAGACAGCACAGAATGACACTGTAATCCTCTGTTCTGTATTTAGAAAATCATTATAAATTGTAAAAAAATGGTTATAAGATAAAATTTATATGCTTAGACTCCTTAATGAGTCTAGTTTCAAATGAAATCAAATACAACACATTTTGAATTCTGTAAAATGAGAAATTTGATTCGTAGTGAAGAGTGGTCAGATTAGTCAAACAGTGAAACAGGGGAAACTTTAAGAAAAATCTGGTATTGATTGGCCAAACCTAAAATTCTGGAAATTTTATGGATGGAAGATATACGAGTCTATATTCAGAAAAAATTAACGGAAAGTGATTTGGAGTTTTGTAGCTCCAGTTATAAATAATTTAGTGACTATTGCTCAGGAAAAACAGCTTGTGCTGAATTTGAGATTATGTTGTGAACCTTGATAAACTTGTTTTAGTTGCTCACAAGCTATTGATTAAACCCATACGTGAATTCTAAATTGTGATATTGGAAAATGATAGAAGTAGATTCAGCCAAGAAAGTGTATATATGTGATAAGGCCTAATGGTCGATGTGATGAATGTGAAAGTGTATATATATGTGATAAGGCCTAATAGCCGATGTGATGAATGTGAAAGTGTATATGTGTGATAAGGCCTAATAGCCGATGTGATGAATGTGAAAGTGTATATGTGTGATAAGGCCTAATAGCCGATGTGATGAATGTGAAAGTGTATATATGTAATAAGGCCTAATGGCCGATGTGATGAATGTGAAAGTGTATATATGTGATAAGGCCTAGTGGCCGATGTGATGAATGTGAAAGTGTATATATGTGACAGGGCCGAGTGGCCAACGTGATGGATGTGAAAGTGCATAAATGTGATAAGTCCCGAAGGGCATTTGTGTCAGTACTATATCCGGGTTAAAACCCCGCAGGCTTTATGCGAGTATATTATCATTGATTAATGTCCGTAAGCTTTGTGCTTGTACTATATCCGAGCTCTAAAGACCCGATGACTACGTGTGGGAATTTTGTCCGGGTAAGACCCGATAACTTCGTGTGGAGATTATGTCCGGGTAAGACTTCGTAATAAGAATTGCTTATAAATATATTCAATGCGAAAGGTTAAACAGGTATGTACTCCAAGTTCATATGTGAGCTTGATTTGCACTAAATCATAAGGTAGTTATGTGATGCATACGAGAGAAATCTATGAGACTATTCCTATGATTATGTGACATCGGATCAGTGTGAGGGGTGATGTGAAATCATACGATATATCTATGTCACATGAGCTCACTTTTATGTGAAAGTTTATCTGCCTATTGTATATGATGAGATGTGCGTATTCGGTAAAGGGATGGTATGCCCGAAGGAAGAGTGAAATAAAAATACGAACAACTATGTTATAATTTGATTGTTATCTGTTGACACTGCTTAAAACTTACTAAGCATTGTAATGCTTACTCTGTTTACTCTGTTTCCTCTGTTTTATAGATCTCATTGCGAAGCTACAGGCTCGGGGATCGTCAGCAACTAGTCACACTATCACTATCCACTGTTTGGTACTGCTATGTTTTGGATTATCTTATGGCATGTATAAAATAGACTAGTGGCGGAGGAATATTTTGGTTAATGTATATAGCCATGCGAAAATGGCTTATATATGTTTGAGCATAATGTTATAATCATTTGGTATGGAATGGTTAATCACTATCATAATTTGTGCTATTTATGCTAAAAGGGCTAGTTGAATCATGGAAACTATGAAATAGGTAAAGTCTACCTTAAAGGCAGATGCTGGCAGCAGCAGTGATGTAGATTTGGAAAATCACTAAAAATAGTAGGATTGGAATTAAATAATTAATAAATTATGAAAACGAACCTTAATGAATCTATTTTCATAGGAAAGTAACGAAATGATCATATGGACAGTATGTTAAGAGATATTCAGGTTCTCGTGAGACAGGGCCAGAACGGTTTCTGGACTCCCTGTCCCGACTTTGGAAATTCATTATAAATTAACCAGAGATAATCAGGAGTCATTCCATATATGTATAGATTCCTCTCTGAGTCTAGTTTCTATAGAAACAAACGGCATCAGTATTGAAGCTCTGTGCAGGGAGATATCCAAGTCGTAATGCGCAAAGGTCAGTGTAGTCAATCCCTGTAACATGGGAGACTTTGACTAATAAACTGTACTAATTTGCCCGACCAAAAATTCTAGAAAAAAAATATGTAGATGGGCATATGAGTCTAGTTTCAGGGAAAAATCACGAAACTGATTTTCAAGTTATGAAACGCAAGATATGATTTTTAAGGTGACAGTGACGCAGTTAGCCTACTGCCTGGAAAAATTTTAAAATGGACTGCAATAGTAAGCGAATTTAGTCTGTGAACCCCTCGTGTCCGACTCCGGCAACGGTCTCGGGTACGGGGTGTTACAGTTCTTGCGTATATCATGCTTTTGCAGACATAAAAAGGGGGCACTTGTATAAATACTTCACAACAATCCTACCTAAGGAGCTAAGGCATGTTCGCACATGGGCTCGTACATAAAGAAGAATAACATAGCTCGTAATTTTATTCATACTGGAAAACAATTTAGTCTAATCAGATAAGCAAATGTACATCTACATAACTTTAGTTAACTCGAAAATAAAAAGAAACACAAAGAGTAAACATTCGAGACTTGAAATCAATAGTGAAGTTGTTAAACATAATATTTCTAAGCCCAACAGATCTTCATATTGCCTTTTGTCAGAGTTTGCTGGTACCTATCCTGACTTTAGCCTTGCTTGGATCACTCACCTTGCCATTGCCTTTCGTACGATCTACTTACCTACGAAGTAAGAGAGGAGTGGGTGAGTTCTTTTGAGAACACAGTGAATATACAAGAATTGACCTAGTACGCTCAAAACATGGTTTAAAACAAAAGTTTGAATAGAAGTATTGGTCTATGGGATGGGCTCACCACAAAGGTGCAAGGCCTAGTTTGTAGATACTTGTTTGTTAAAAAAATAGAGAGTTGTAAAACAGTTTCGCATGTCCTTGTTTGAAAACATAAGAAAAAATTGGCTTATTCTTGTTGAAAAGCGTAAAACATATTCATGTACTTGACATATCTTTCTATTGGATAAGTGGATCTCCTTATAATGTCCCACTTGTGACTTAAAGCGTCCTTAACATGTCTCATAAGTGTAGCATGAAGCTAAATACTCTCCATTACACTAACATGTCCCGATGAATGGAACATAGTTCGACATTCCCTTATCTCTCCGTTCCAATGCCTCGATTCGCAAATCATAACTTGAAAGTGAGTACTCATAATCCTTTGACATGCCAATTAAATCCAACATACTCAGAAAGTTATCACATTTGAAACATTTATAAAACACAGGGCTCACCATTCTGAGAGTTTTGCCCAAAATACTTGTACTTGTAAAGCTTTGTATAAAACAACACGTATGTCTTAGGTCATAAACATGCTTTTGAAAACATAACTTAAAACCTAAGCTCATGTAAGGAGCACATATAAAAAAATATCTTAAAATCATAATAGTAAAACAAAGATTTAGAAAGGCTTACTCTTGGAACTTAGTTTAAAAAAAACTAAATTCCTGGATAACATAATGGTTCACACATTAGTGACGATCCCTGAACACTCACCGATTTGTCATGAATTTTAAGCAAGTTTGCTTTTCCTTTGTCCTTGCTGGTAAATGGTCTTACTGATTCGCAACACACATAAATAGACACATATCACACACAAAGCACATTGAATTTGAACGTACGAACGAACCTAGTTTCTAGGTCAATCAACCCTAGTAGGATAGAGGCTTACCTTGACTCCTTATGTATCACCTTCAACTTGATCCGATTCGCAAGATTAGAATCTTGGGTGTTACACCTCTATTTACAAACTTACTAAAAACCATAACATACAAAACACTTCTATTCAAGAACTCTGTTCTAATTGACTTACAATTGGAAGTACCACATGTAATTACAACCATTGTACAAGAATACAAATGACGAGAACTTACAGACGAATATCAAAATGTAATTACATAGTTCTATTTGTTTTATCCTTTGGGGATAATACTGACTACAATTTTGCTACCAACACATTCTGTATGCATAATAGTTCGCCTTGTCACCTCTGACATAGCCTTAGTGTCGTCTCTCTTGGTGTATCCATCCGCTTACCTATAACACAATACACATGGGTAAGTTCATGAGAACTTAGTGAGTTAAACTCCCTTTATACCTATGTTGTCTCCATATAATGCATCTTGGAATATCATTATCATCTCATTAATCTTCATTCTTCAATATGACTTTGATGAGTACTTTTCTTCTTCATATCATAAACGTCATACCTTACTTTATGACCATGCATAACCCTTAGCCTCTCCAATGCATTACTAACGTTCTTCAACCTCCTGTTTGTGATTCCTTAATTGTTCGCAATTTGGAGCCCACACCTACAAAACACTATTAATCAAGTTGTTCTTTTAGTCTACTTGGTTCATACTAAGGCTTTGCCACATTCCTTAGCGTATTTCATTTTCTTTATTCATATCTTAAGACTATGCAAGATGTGCCACAACACTTCTTACGGAACCGTTTCTCCCAGTGTTCACTATATGCACTATTTCTTCAAAGTTCACCTAACGGACTTTCCTTCAGTGTTCGTCATATTTACCATTCCTTCAGAGTTTGTCATATTTACCATTCTTCCCTTTTTGGGTCCTCCACAAAAATGTTCCCTTCAAATGATAGCCTTTAGGACTTTCCTTTAGAATGCACCATGAAGGCATTCCTTTCTATAGATCGCCACAAAGGCTTCCATTTCATAGGTTTCCACAAAGCTTCATTTCATATATTTTCCATAAAGGCTTCCATTTCTTTAGTGTATTCACAATAGGGATTCGTCTAGACTCACATTACGTGAGGTTTGCCCCTCATCGTCTTGGGTCATGCAAAAACCCTATTTAGTAATAACCTTCCTTTATTTCTTTCCATATAATGCCACCACCCACTAGTTATAGTCTTATATGATATCGTATTTCCATATGACACCATAACCCACTAGTTACGGTTTTACACGATATGGTGCCATGGACTTTTCCTTTGAAAGGGTTGTGTTTAAAGTCCCATCGGACTCCTTTAGATGACTCCGAAAAAGGACACAAAGTCATCATACATTAACTCGTACATGACAGACATATTCATGATTTTCTAGACACATATACACATTTCAATCTTTCAGATACAAGCATCCTTTAACCTCAGATTCCTATTACACACTTAGATCACTGATTTCATGTAATCCATACTCACAAGTCCATAAATCATACATTTCTCATCAGAATCATCGCATCATACTTTCCTAGCCTGAATCTCATGGTTTTATCTCTTTTCATCAAAGTTTCTAGCATACATAACACACATGCAAGAGTCAGCTTAGGGACTCACCTAACATCCACGAACGATAACTCGATCTCCAAATCCCAAACATCCAGCACAAAATCTCAGTAATCACTATTTATAAGACATAGAGATGCCATTAAAAACTCATTCATAAAAAATTTATTATCATCAAAACTCCCGTTAACTTTCATGCAAATCCTTACTTCTTTATTTACTATCTACGCTTGTAAACACACTTACTCGATAAAGATTCCAAATGTAAGTCCAAATTACTTACCCCTAACATGAAACAACCATTTGCATGAAATCTGATCCTTAATTTTGGCTTAGCAAGAGCGGTCCCTAATCAACTCCAAAGCAATATAGAAATGGCGTTTTTTAATTATAAGGAAGAAGATTACTCTCTCTCTTTTCTTTTTCTAAAGCTCATATCCAATTATATATATGTAGAAAACCTATATTTCCCTATTGGAATTTAACACAAGTCATTAACCTTTAATATCATCCTCTCAAGGATTAACCTTTGTAAGGATACGTATTCAAGAGTCCATAATCTTTATGTACATATGTTTTACCACATCCTTCAATCCTAACCATCTTGTAAAAATGTAACTTGCACAATAACTAGACGAACTTGGCGTACCTTACTTTGGCATTATCCTCGTCACCTAAAGAACCCTTAATACTCTTACCATTCCTTTCATTTTTGCATACTTGCACCTTCCAAAGAACATTCTTTACCTTATACTCTATTATCAACTAAACGCCCTAAGTATACGCTAAAGGCATCAATTAGGCGAATAGGATCGTGCCACTCAAATTCCTTCAGGCTACTTACCCAACGTAGGACCCACCAATTCTAGGTGTTCAACTCTCCCCCACTTAGGGAATTTTGTCCTCAAAATTACCATGATCTTGATGAATACCAAAACCATATACTAACTCTTCACCCATACAGTATATACTTCTTGGATTCATGCATGCTCAAAATACAAACAAGTTAACTTACCTGATGACCCAAAACTCAATGTCACACATGAATTTTTAAATTTTCACAACTTCTCTCATGACAAATGGCTCCACCCTATTGGATGACTCAAACAATCATGCCCTTCTTAACTTCTCTCACATTATTTCCTCTATTTATCCCCATCATTTCAATCCTCCTTTTCTTTTTTATCTTTCTATAATCATCTGAATCCATAACTTCTCCATATCTACTCTACTCATTCACTGCACTCTTCGTCTTCATCTTTTCAAAGGTACAAATCATTCTTTCTTCCCTTCCTTTTTCTTAATGTTTTTACATTCACGTCACCCAAAATGGTTTGAACCAGTACTCGAGGGAGGGGTTATAGTCAAACTAACTGAACCGTCACTAAGACTGGTTTCAACCCATCTGGTTTCTAGATTCCCATGAATACTTTACCTGGGGTGGAAACCTAATCCATTACCTGTAGCACTACTAAGAAAAGATGACTCGATATCTAAGTGTTCGAGGTATCCAAATCCTAAACTTTACTTACACCTTTCAAATACCCGAGTGAATTCATTTGAGCAATAACACTGTAGGTTTCATTCTGCCTTTGATTCTACTAGAAGTCAGTTTCCATCTGCCATTAAATCCCTTTTTCTATGCCGTCTTGAATGAATACAACATTGCACCGGGGCAGTTATCCACCATATCTTGGTATACTCTGGTAGCCTACTACATTGACTTCTTTACGCACAAAAAACCACCTATGCTAGGGGTTTTTCAAAAATTTTATATGTAACAGCCGGATTTTAGGCCTAGTCAGAACAGTGGTTTTGGGACCACAAATTCGATGAAGAAAAATTTATTTTTTATTATATTTTTATGGTCTACAATTTCACAGAATGATTTCATAAAAATTTCGTTCAAAAATTTCGACGTTTGGGCACTCAATTTAGCCAAAAGGACTAAATTGTAAAAAGTGCAAAAGTTGAGTTCTACATGTTAGAAGTGTCCAATTGTTATGAAATTTTAAATTGGAGGTCCTTAAATGGTAATTAGACCATTGGTTTACTTGTTGGACAAAAATGGACAAGAGATAAGTGAAATAGGATATTTTTAAGTTGGGGGCATTTTGGTCATTTAGTAATTAAAAGAATTAAAAAGGCCAAAATAGCCAAAAATTTGTCCATATTCTCCATGCTGAATGAAAATAGCAAGGGGGAAGCCATGGTTAGGGTTTTCAAGCTTCCAAGCTCCATAGTAAGTGATTCCAAGCCCTGTTTTTAAAGTTCTTTACGTTTTTTGAAGTATCGGTAGCTTAATTTAGCTTATTCTAGCAATAATTTAACCTAGGGTTTATATTTGGAAAAATACCCATAAGTGAAATATGTTTATTTTGATGTTTTATGGTAGAATATGAAGCTTGAAATTGTGTTAAATAATTTTTTCCAAGCGATTTTCAGTGAAAACAAGTGAAACGACATAACCAGTAAAAATTATTATTGTTCATAAGTGCATGTTAGAGCAAGAATTTTGTAACAGCCCGATTCTGGACCTAGTCGGAATAGTGGTTTCGGGACCACAAATCCGATGTGGGAAAATATTAATATTATTATATTTTTATGATCTGCAATTTTACGAAAAGATTTCGTAAAAATTTCATTCGAAAATTTCGACGTTTGGGCACTCAATTTAGTCAAAAGGACTAAATTGTACAAAAATGCAAAAGTTGAGTTCTACATGTTAGAAGTGTCTAATTGTTATGACATTATAAATTGGTGGTCCTTCTACGGTAATTAGACCATTATTTAATTTATGGACAAAAATAGACATAAGAAATGAGTGAAATAGATTTTTTTTAAATTGGGGCATTTTAGTCATTTAGTAATAAAAAGAATTAAAAAGGGCAAAAGATGGCAAAATGTGCTCATCTTCTCCATGGTGAACGAAATCAGCAAGGGGGAACCATAGCTAGGGTTTTTAAGCTTCCAAGCTCAATAATCAAGAAAGACGAGAAGACTACCTCAAACGGGGAAAAGAGAAGATAGTGGAGTAAATTGTAAAATTACGATATTTTGCACCGAGGTAAGTAAACATGTGAAATAATGCATATTTTTGATATTATTTGATATATGTTGAGATTTATTTGAACATAGAATAAATATTTGGCAAAGATTCTAAAAGTTTGGTTAAGTTGGGAAAGGTGGTAAAGTGTTGAAAAACACGGTTTTCGGTTGAACACTCGGAATAGGCCAGATTACATTGAATATAAAGGGGGTTGCTAAGTGCTGATTCCCCGATTCATTGGTGGTTGCTAAGTGCTGATTCCATCGTATCTTAGATGTGAAGGGGGTTGCTAAGTGCTGATTCCGCCGAGGGGTTGCTAAGTACTGATTCCCCGAATCATTTGTGGTTGCTAAGTGTTGATCCCACCGTATCTTAAATGTGAAAGGGGTTGCTAAGTGCTGATTCCCCAATTCATTGGTGGTTGCTAAGTGCTGAATCCACCGATAACGGATAACATTCCAAGTGTTCAACGAGGAAATTGGAAAGGTGAATATTTATATATGGTGGACAAGTTTATGGGAGGAATATTGGGTTTGATACTTAATCAACCCATATGTAAGATGGGAGGAAATATCAAAAATACAAAAGAACAATTTAAATACAAAACTGTTTTGAATAATAACAGTTAGGCAACTTTGAAAACTCACCATAAATGGTGGAAAATGAGTTATAGGTTGAATAATATATGAAATTGAAGCTGGATGAGTTTATTTTCATATGAAAGAAATAGAGCAAGCAAAAGAGTTGTATATTTGGGGATATTTGAATTTTATTAAGATAGGGTTGAATTGATTTCGAAATCCCCTGTTCCAGCTTTGGAAAATCACCATAAATTTTAAAAAAATAATTATGGCCTGAAATTTATATTTTTAGATTCCATAATGAGTCTATTTTTAATATAAACAAACAAGAACATTTTTTGAATTCTTTACAAGGAGTTAAGTAAATTTTAGTAAGGAGAGGTCAGAACTGTCGAGCAGTGAAAGAGGGGAATCATTAGAGAATAAACTGTACTAATTGGCCAAGAAAAAAATTCTAAAAATTTTATTGTGGAAAGGTATATGAATCTAGTTTCGGGTAAAATTTACAGAACTTAATTTTTAGCCCTGTAGCTCCAGATAAAAATAAATTAGTGACTGTGATGCAGAAAAATAGCTTGCTGGAAATTGATCAAACAATGAAATTTATGTGTGATTAAAATTATGTTACTATGTAATCATGTGAGGAATTTATTTATTTGTCATATGTTTACTTACTAAGCTATATGCTTACTCGTTTTTATTTTCCCTTGATTATAGTGACATCAATCAGCTCGGAACTTGGACGACGTCTGATAATCATCCACACTATCATCAACTTTTTTGGTATTTTGCAATTAATACTTTGGAAACATGGCATGTATAGATGAATTTATGTAATGTGGTATAAATATGTATATATTCAGTATTGTTCGGTTTAATATGTTGGTATTTATCAATGGATAAATTATGTCTGAACATATAACTGTAATTGGTTGGAAATATTGAAGTTGTTTGAAATTGTCTTTGAAAATTTGCAGGGGGTTTTATGTAAAAATAAGTAGAAATACTGTCGAAATTTTTAGAAAAAAAAATTTATAAGTATTTGAGTTCTAGTAATACCTCATACTCTGTTCCTGCAAGGAACACGGGTAAGGGGTGTTACATTTTATTGGTATCAGAGCTACGGTTTAGCTGGTTCTCGGGCTAATAAAATATGCAAGAAAGTCTATCTATACATGTCATAATTATATTGTGGTAGTGTGATGATTTCTGATATTTTAAATTGTGTTTATATTTTTTTACATAGTAAATGGAACCAGAACGAGCTATAATGGATGATGTGGAAAGTAACACGCCGACTTTCTCACAAGAGACCATGCTTGAAGAAACTAGACATGAGACGCATAGTCAGGATGAGGCTCGGGCAGCCTTCCTTCGAATGATGAGTAATTGGTACACAGAATTTGTTTGTGTAAATCTGAATGCTCAACCTCCTCCACCCCATTCTATTCCTCAACCGGTCCCCGTAGCTCCACAAAGTGTTAATTTGGTAAGATCAAGTAAACCTCCCATTGACAAAATTCGAAAGCATGGGGCTGAAGATTTCAGGGCTAATGTTGGTGATGATCCAAAAAAAGCAGAGTTTTGGCTGGAAAACACTATTTGGGTATTTGATGAACTATATTGTACTTCTGATGAATGTTTGAAATGTGCTGTGTCTTTACTGAAGGATTTAGTATACCGTTGGTGGAAAAAATTAATATCAGTGGTTCCGAAAGAAAGAGTTACTTGGGACTTCTTCCAGGAGGAATTCAAAAAGAAATATATAAGCCAACGATTTATTGATCAGAAACGCAAGGAGTTTCTTGAGTTGAAGCATGGTCGGATGTCTGTGGCAGAATATGAAAGGGAGTTTGTTAGGCTCAGAAAGTATGCCCAGGAATGTGTGCCCACAGAGGCCATTATGTGTAAAAGATTTGAAGAGGAGTTAAATGAAGATATCAGATTGTACATTGGGGTTTTAGAGTTGAAAGAATTTGTAGTACTGGTTGACCGAGCCTGTAAAGCTGAAGAACTGAGTAAAGAAAAGAGAAGAGCGGAAATTGAAGCTCGAGATGTAAGAAAAAGGTCAATGAGCAGGACATTTCAATCCCAACCAAAGAAGCTTAAAGGGATGGATCTGTGATCAACTGGTTCAGCTGGGTATTCACGTAGAGATCGAGGGAAATCATACACCGGAGCTAAAACTCAAACTACCTCGATGGCAAGTGTGGGCAATGTGGGGAATACTAGACTTGAGTGTCAACAGTGTGGTAGGCGACATGCTGGAGAGTGTTGGGGATTTAGACGAGCCTGTTTTAGGTGTGGTTCTCAAGAACATTATATAAAAGATTGCCCTGAGAGAATAGAGGAAGAAAGATTGCAGAGAGCTAGATCGGGTGATATTGTTAGTAGAGGTAGACCACCGAGGAATGTTGAGAGCAAAGTCAGCGGTAAAAGTGTGGCGAAATATATAGTTGGGAGATCAGAAACTAGAGCGCCTGCCAGAACTTATGTCATACGTGCTCGTGAGGATGCATCATCTCCTGACGTAATTACTGGTACATTTTCTCTTCATGGTATTGATGTTGTTGCTTTGATTGACCTTGGGTCTACTCATTCATATGTATGTGTGAATTTAGTGTCTAGTAAGAATTTGCCAGTTGAAAATACTGAATTTGTGGTTAAAGTATCAAATTCTTTAGGCAAATATGTCTTAGTCGATAAGGTTTGTAAGAATTGTCCTTTGATGATTCACGGTCACTATTTCCCGACTAATTTGATGTTGTTACCATTTGATGAGTTTGATGTTATTCTGGGGATGGATTGGTTGATATTGCATAATGCCAAGGTAAATTATAGATAGAAAATCCTGGAATTGAAATGTGAAAATGGTGAAATTCTCCGGGTTGAAGCAGAGGAGCTGAATAAATTGCCTATGCTGATTTCACACATGTCTGCTCAGAAATACTTGAGAAAAGGATGTGAAGCTTATCTTGCTTATGTGTTGAATACTGATGTGACTGGGTCGAATCTTGAATCAGTGCCGGTAGTTTGTGAATTTTCGGACGTATTTCCAGAGGAATTGCCTGGGTTACCTCCGATTAGAGAAGTTGAGTTTGTTATTGATTTGTTACCTGGTACTGCACTAATTTCTATTGCACCGTATCGGATGGCTCCGACTGAGTTGAAAGAATTAAAAGCTCAATTACAAGAGTTGACAGATAAAGGATTTGTGAGACCAAGTTTTTCTCCTTGGGGTGCTCCTGTATTATTTGTGAAAAAGAAAGTTGGCTCTATGAGACTTTGCATTGACTATCGTCAGCTCAACAAAGTGACTATAAAGAACAAGTACCCTTTACCGAGAATTGATGATTTGTTCGACCAACTAAAAGGAGCAACAGTGTTTTCAAAGATTAATCTGAGGTCGGGTTACTATCAGTTGAGAGTTAGGGAGTCCGATGTGTCAAAGACCTCTTTCAGAATGAGGTATGGCCATTATGAATTTCTGGTAATGCCTTTTGGGTTGACTAATGCTCTGGCTATTTTTATAGATTTAATGAACCGAATTTTTCGGCCGTATCTAGATAAGTTTGTGGTGGTGTTCATAGATGATATTTTAATTTATTCTCAGGATGAATCCGACCACGTCGAACATTTGAGAATTGTGTTACAGATTTTGGGAGAGAAGAAATTATATGCTAAATTTAGCAAAAGTGAGTTTTGGCTTCGTGAGGTTGGATTCTTGGGGCATATGGTTTCAAGTGAAGGTATTCGGGTTGATCCAAGCAAAATTTCAGCAATTGTTGATTGGGAGCCACCAAAGAGTGTGACCGAGGTTAGAATCTTTCTGGGCTTAGCCGGATATTACAGACGGTTTGTCAAGGGATTCTCGATGATTGCCTCTCCTATGACTAAGTTATTGCAAAAGAATGTCAAGTTTGAATGGACCGATAAATGTCAAC
Source organism: Gossypium hirsutum (assembly GCF_007990345.1). Classification (NCBI taxonomy): domain Eukaryota; kingdom Viridiplantae; phylum Streptophyta; class Magnoliopsida; order Malvales; family Malvaceae; genus Gossypium; species Gossypium hirsutum. The sequence goes on from NC_053444.1 coordinate 25,517,778, forward strand.
AAAGTTTTGAGAAATTGAAGGCTTTATTGACTGAGGCACCAGTGCTGGTACAACCTGAGTCAGGGAAGGAGTTTATAATTTACAGTGATGCATCGTTGAATGGTCTTGGGTGTGTGTTAATGCAAAAGGGCAAAGTAATAGCTTATGCTTCGAGACAGCTGAAACCGCACGAGAAGAATTATCGGACGCATGATTTAGAATTGGCTGCCATTGTTTTTGCTTTAAAAATTTGGCGTCATTATCTGTATGGTGAGAAATGCCGAATCTTCACTGATCATAAGAGTTTGAAGTATTTAATGAATAAAAAATATTTGAATTTATGACAACGAAGATGGCTCGAGCTAATAAAATATTATGAGCTAGTGATTGGTTATCATCCTAGAAAAGCTAATGTTGTTGTTGATACCTTGAGCAGAAAATTTTTATTTGCTTTGAGAGCTATGAGTACGAGATTAATTTTATCTGATGATGGTTCAATTTTGGCTGAATTGAGGGCTAGACTGTTATTCCTTCAGGAAATTAGGGAAGCACAAAAGAATGACAGTGAATTGCAAGCCAGGAGAGCTCAGTGTGAAGCAGGTGCTGATTCATATTTTCGAATTAGATCAGATGATTGTCTAATGTTCTGAGATAGGGTATGTGTACCGAGAAATGATAAGTTGATTCGGACCATTTTATGTGAGGCACATAATGGTGATTTGTCAGTTCATCCAGGTAGTGTGAAAATGTATAATGATTTGAAGAAATTGTATTGGTGGCCGGGCATGAAAAAGGATATCTCGAAACTTGTATCAAAGTGTTTAATTTGTCAACAAGTGAAAGCTGAGCATCAAGTACAATCGGGTTTACTTCAGCCGGTAATGATTCCAGAGTGGAAGTGGGATAACATCACGATGGATTTTGTGACGGGATTGCCTTTGACTCCAAAAAAGAAGGATGCTATGTGGGTAATTGTTGATAGACTGACAAAGTCAGCCCATTTCATTCTGGTACACATTGATTACTCACTTGACAGGTTGGCAGAGTTATATGTTGCTAAAATAGTGAGACTACACGGGTGCCTAAGTCTATTATATCGGATAGAGATCCGAGGTTCACATCGAGGTTTTGGATAAAGTTGCAGGAAGCTTTGGGTACAAAATTGAACTTTAGTACTGCGTTCCATCTGCAAACTGATGGGCAATCAGAAAGAGTGATTCAAGTTCTTGAAGACATGCTCCGGTGTTGTATTTTAGAATTTGAAGGCAGTTGGGAGCAATATCTACCATTGGTTGAATTTGCTTACAACAATAGCTATCAGTCAAGTATACGAATGGCACTGTATGAAGCATTATATGGGCGTAAGTGTAGAACTCCTTTATATTGGACTGAGCTCGGTGAGAACCGAATTCATGGAGTTGACTTGGTGAAAGAAACTGAAGAAAAAGTAAAAGTAATCCGTGACTATTTAAAGGTTGCTTCACATTAGCAAAAGTCATATGCGGATTTAAAGAGGAAAGAGATTAAATTTCAAGTGGGCGATAGAGTGTTCTTGAAATTATCTCCATGGAAGAAGATTTTGAGATTTGGTCGTAAAGGCAAATTGAGTCCACGCTTTATTGGACCGTATGAAGTTATTGAAAGAATTGGACCTGTAGCTTATCGGTTAGCTTTGTCGGTAGAGTTGAAAAGAATACATAATGTATTTCATGTATCGATGTTACGACGCTATCGTTCTGATCCTTCACATATAGTTCCTCCTACAAAAATTGAAGTTCGACCGGATATGACTTATGAGGAGGAACCGATAAAGATTCTAGCTCGAGAGGTCAAACAGTTAAGACATAAAAGTGTAGTCTTAGTGAAAGTGTTGTGGCAAAAACATGGAATGGAAGCGGCTACATGGGAATCGGAGGAAGTTATGAGGAAAAAGTACCCAAATCTCTTTTCCGGTAAGATTTTCGAGGACGAAAATCCCTAAGGGGGGAGAATTGTCACAGCCCGATTCTGGGCCTAGTCGGAACAGTGATTTCGGGACCACAAATCCGACGAGGGAAAATATTATTATCATATTTTTATGATCTACAATTTACGAAAAAATTTCGTAAAAATTTCGTTTGAAAATTTCGACGTTTGGGCACTCAATTTAGACAAAAGGACTAAATTGTAAAAAATGCAAAAGTTGAGTTCTACTTGTTAGAAGTGTCTAATTGTTATGAAATTATAAATTGGTGGTCCTTATATGGTAATTAGACCATTAGTTAATTTATGGACAAAAATAGACATAAGAAATGAGTGAAATAGATTTTTTTAAATGGGGGCATTTTAGTCATTTAGTAATAAAAAGAATTAAAAAGGGCAAAAGATGGCAAAATGTGCTCATCTTCTCCATGGTGAACGAAATCAGCAAGGGGGAACCATAGCTAGGGTTTTTAAGCTTCCAAGCTCAATAATCAAGAAAGACGAGAAGACTACCTCAAACGGGGAAAAGAGAAGATAGTGGAGTAAACTGCAAAATTACGATATTTTGCACCGAGGTAAGTAAACATGTGAAATAATGCATATTTTTGATATTATTTGATATATGTTGAGATTTATTTGAACATAGAATAAATATTTGGCAAAGATTCTAAAAGTCTGGTTAAGTTGGGAAAGGTGGTAAAGTGTTGAAAAACACGGTTTCTGGTTGAACACTCGGAATAGGCCGGATTACATTGAATATAAAAGGGGTTACTAAGTGCTGATTGCCCCAAGGGGTTACTAAGTGCTGATTCCCCGATTCATTGGTGCTTGCTAAGTGTTGATTCCACCGTATCTTAAATGTGAAAGGGGTTGCTAAGTGCTGATTCCCCGGTTCATTGGTGGTTGCTAAGTACTGATTCCACCGTATCTTAAATGTGAAGGGGGTTGCTAAGTGCTGATTCCCTCGAGGGGTTGCTAAGTACTGATTCCCCGAATCATTGGTGGTTTCTAAGTGTTGATCCCACCGTATCTTAAATGTGAAAGGGGTTGCTAAGTGCTGATTCCCCGACTCATTGGTGGTTGCTAAGTGCTGAATCCACCGATAACGGATAACATTCCGAGTGTTCAACGAGAAAATTGGAAAGGTGAATATTTATATATGGTGGACAAGTTTATGGGAGGAATATTGGGTTTGATACTTAATCAACCCATATGTAAAATGGGAGGAAATATCAAAAATACAAAAGAACAATTTAAATACAAAACTGTTTTGAATAATAACAGTTGGGGAACTTTGAAAAATCACCATAAATGATGGAAAATGAATTATTGGTTGAATAATATATGAAATTGAATCTGGATGAGTTTATTTTCATATGAAAGAAATAGAGCAAGCAAAAGAGTTGTATATTTGGGGATATTTGAATTTTATTGAGACAGGGTTGAATTGATTTCGAAATCCCCTGTTCCAACTTTGGAAAATCACCATAAATTGTAAAAAAATAATTATGGCCTGAAATTTATATTTTTAGATTCCATAATGAGTCTATTTTTAATATAAACAAACAATAACATTTTTTGAATTCTTTACAGGGAGTTAAGTAAATTTTAGTAAGGAGAGGTCAGAACTGTCGAGCAGTGAAAGAGGGGAATTATTAGAGAATAAACTGTACTAATTGGCCAAGAAAAAAATTCTGAAAATTTTATTGTGGAAAGATATATGAATCTAGTTTTGGTTAAAATTTACGGAACTTAATTTTTAGCCCTGCAGCTCCAGATAAAAATAAATTAGTGACCGTGATGCAGAAAAACAGCTTGCTGGAAATTGAACAAACAATGATATTTATGTGTGATTAAAATTATGTTACTATGTAATCATGTGAGGAATTTATTTATTTGTCATATGTTTACTTACTAAGCTATATGCTTACTCGTTTTTATTTTCCCTTGATTATAGTGACGTCAATCAGCTCGGAACTTGGACGACGTCAGATAATCATCCACACTATCATCAACTTTTTTGGTATTTTGCAATTAATACTTTAGAAACATGGCATGTATAGATGACTTTATGTAATGTGGTATAAATATGTATATATTCAGTATTGTTCGGTTTAATATGTTGGTGTTTATTAATGGATAAATTATGTCTGAACATATAACCGTAATTGGTTGGAAATATTGAAGTTGTTTGAAATTGTCTTTGAAAATTTGCAGGGGGTTTTATGTAAAAATAAGTAGAAATACTGTCGAAATTTTTAGAAAAACAAAATTTATAAGTATTTGAGTTCTAGTAATACCTCGTACTCTGTTCCTGCAAGGAACACTGGTAAGGGGTGTTACAAATTTGATGTTGCTATAGAAGGGAAAAATGTTCAGCATTTTATAAAACGTAAGAAAAAGGAATAAAGTTTAATTTCCGATCCTAGGGGCAAAATCATAATTTTGTGAAATTTTAGGGGAAAAAATGTAATTTTTCCAAAATGTTATTTTTGGACTGAATTGAATAATATGAATGTTATATAAGCTAAATATGTTATTATAAATCGAGAAAGACGAGAAATTGACATTGATTGGTAAAAAAAATTGAGAAAAAGTGAAAATTCCCGATTGAACCTTCAGAATGAAAGAGATACGAGTGAAGTTGCTAGGTCACGTGTGTAGTACTATGTGCAGGCTACTACATGTACTGGAATGATAGGTCGCATGTGTAGTACTATGTGCAGGCTACTATGCGTACCGAATAGCTTCGATCACGTGTGTAGTACTATGTGCAGGCTACTACGTGTATCGGATGAAAATTGTCACATGTGTAGTACTATGTGCAGGCTACTATGTGAACCGGGTATCACTTATTATAAGGTGGTTGCTATGTGTTGATTCCACCGTGTATCTGTTATTATTCTGAAGTGTTCATCGGGAAATTGACTAAGTGTAATTGAGTGATGAATATATATGTGGAATTGAATTGAAGATTGACTTGAAATTGGAAATGAGAAATTGGATTGCTTTGAATATAGTGATAAATTGAAATAATTGTATATGAATTGAAATGAACTATTGGAATGATATGTGAAAAATTCAATGGAATTGAGCTAGTGAAAAAGTGAAATTATGAAAGAATACATTTTACAACAAAATAGTTTAGACAACAACAGTTGTATGACTTTGAAAAATCACCAAAAATTGTGAAAATTTAATTAGAGAGTGAATAGGATATGAAATGAAATATTAATGAGTCTATTTTTACATAAAAGAAACATAGCAAGCAAAAGAGTTAAATATTTTGAGATATTTGAATTTTAGTGAGGTAGGATCGGATTGATTTCAGAATCCTTTGTTTTGACTTTGGAAAATAATTAAAAATTGTACAAAAATTATTATGAGTTATAATTTATATTTTTAAAATCCTTAATGAGTCTATTTTCAAAAGAAACAAACAAAAATATCATCTGAATTCTGTACAATGAGATAATTCATTTTTAGTGAAGAGAGATTAGAGATGTTGAGCAGTGAAATAGGGGTGACTTTAAAGAATAAATTGTACTAATTGGCCAAGTTAAAAATTCTAAAAATTTTATGGTAAGAATATATGTGAGTCTAGTTTTGGGTAAAATTAACAGATCTTAATTAGGAGCTCTGTAGCTCCAGGTAAAAAATGATTTAGTGACTCTGACTCAAATAGACAACTTTGAATTTAAATATAAGTGAATAGTGAAATTATGTATAATTCTATTTGAGCATGTTATATACATAAAGGATGTGGGATGGAGAGGAGGAGGAGGACAATAAAGTATATGATTGAATTGTGTATAATTGGTTATATGCCTGATTATAATCGATAAACGTTGAAATAGGAGTGATGTTTATATTGGTGCATTACTGGTTATGGTAAGCTCATGAGAGAAAATAAAGTTTCATAGCATATATGTGTGCTATATTTGGGATGAAGTGATGTCATGAGTGAATCATGAATTAACTCATGTTGGTAAGTTGATGCATAATTATAGTATTCAAATCTATACATATTTGTAATATTTTACGATGTGATTCGGAAAAAAAAGGGTAATAAATAGCATAATGAAAATTCGGCCATGGTGCTAGTTTATGTTAAAGGAGTGTTTTATGGCATATCTTAAGTAATGGAATGTTATAAATTTTGAGGTTAATTTGCTAGTCAAATAAATGAAAAATGAATTGATTGCGTATTCATAATTTTGACATTAGCTTGGTATATGAAACATAATAATATATGCTTGAATAAACTTTAAGTATTCGAATGACATGGATTTGATGGTAATAAGAATCGAATATTGAATTCATGAAGCATAGGTGATGTATTATTGTTGTGTGATAGCTTGGTTCGAGAAATTGATTAGGTAAATGGTAAGTGGAAGCATTTATGGATTTAGAAGAAAATTTGGAATGATTTCATCAATTAAACATTATGTATACCAGAATGTGTTAGTGAATTACATATTTGTAAATTAACATTCGAAGTTCGGTAAGTGATATATGAAATTAACATGAAAAGATTTATGATTGTTATTAATATTGATTCTGGCATAAAGTGGATTCTCCAATATTGGATTGATTTAATGAATATATTGAGCATATGAATGGGTATGTATTGGGCCTCGTATACCCTAATTAGCGACTCGAAGATAATAATTTGAAAGTTTTTAATTTAGATGAAATTTTAGAACTCAGTTTAATATGTCTATAAGTGTATTTATTTTGGTAATGCCTCGTACCCTATTCCAGCGTTGGATACGGGTAAGAGGTGTTACAATGTGACATCACCAGATTTGGCCCTAATGTTGAGGTCGAGTTTGGGGTGTTACATTATATGTTGAAGGTGATTTGACAGGGAATTGCTGTTGGTAACGTCCATTTCACTATGCATTCAGAACAACATTTCAAATCTTCATAAAAAAAAAGACAAATACATTCGGGTCACTAGCAACTTTGAGTCTAGTTTTGGCTTTCCTACAAGATGGTCCCTCCCCAAGAAGGGTACTTGCAAATTAGCTAGTGGATTCTAAGCTTGATGATGTTAAGATTAAACGGTTGAAAAAGGGGCGCGTATTTAACCTGGTAGAACTTATTTCAATTAGGAATGTATTTCAGTATTGTCTTTCCAGGAGCTTAGCCCCAACAGTTTTCAAGTAAATGAGTCCAACATAGGGTTGGAGGGTCAGGGAGTGCCATATGCTTTTGAAGCTTGGCCATATAACTTAGATGATGACTTGGAGAAAATCCTACTAAGGCGCAAAAGAGAGCAACCTTTCTATTTTTACAACATTTGTGGCTTTCGTCCTCAAAATTGGAATCTCATTACTAATCATAATGCTTCTTCTTCTTCTACTTCTAATTGAACTAACTCTCCTGTTGATGATACAGGGCTTCCATCTCGATCAATTCCACAAGACATGGATGTCTCATCCATTTTTAAAGGATCTCGTAGCAAAGAACAGGCCACTGCTGCTTCATCCATGAAAACATCGGCAAATAAAACAAAGAAAAAGGTTAAAGTGGAAGAAAGCATTCAAGAATCTGGTAGCAGTGATTGCCCTCCTCTGGTAAGGTACATGCCACGTGGGGATCTCGTGGCTGCAGTTGCCTCTACTCTTACGATTCCTACTCTTCTAAAGGTTCCATCACTTCTAGAGGAGTCTGCCCATCATCCTGGTTCACACCAACCTTCTTTAGATCCCTCTTTGTCACCGTGTCCTTCAGAAGCAACTCCTAAGGCTCACCCATCAATTCTTCCTCCTCATACATCAGATATTACCTCCACTAGAACAAGGTGTGACCTTCCTTGGAGAGCTATTTTAAAGTATGTGCCACTTTCCACCTCTCTTAGTGATATTCTCAACAACAACAGAGTTTATTACCTACTCAATTAAGGGAGGCTTTCATTTCTTATTTCGCATAAACTTTTAATGAAGACCCTGTAACACTCCTAACCCGTATCCGTCGCCAGATTGGGGTTACAGAGCATTACCAACAATTTATAACAATTAAAAAGCTTTAGAACGATTAATTAAGCATAGATAATAACACTCAACTAATATATAATCACATTTAGAATCATATTTATTAATCTTAATTCAAGCATACGAGACCCTAAAAATGAGTTAAAAACATTCGGGGATAAAATTGAAATGAAATAAAAAATTTTAAACAAAACTAAAGATTTTTGAAACAGGGGTCACACGGCCGTGTGGCCTAAAACATGGCTGTGTGGCTATTCCACACGCCTGTGTTCCCAAACTGTGTAACTCACTGATTTGAGTCACACGTCTGTGTCACAAACCATGTGTCAGGGCGTGTCACTCACTGACTTGGGCCACACGGCCATGTCCTAGCTCGTGTGTCTGCACGTGTGGATCCTGCACCTGACATTTAAATGGCATACGGCCGTGTGACAACCCGAGTCTCAAGCCATGTGCAGCAAAAATAACCTCTCAAACAAGCAATCCAAACACTATTTCTTGCACATCAAGGTAAACCATATTTAGATCAAATCCTATGTTCAAAAACATATTCAAAACATCAATTTCATGCCAAAATAACATCCATCCTAGGCCTAACCAATATGCCATTCAAAGGCACCTCAAACAATTTTTTGACAATCAAATAAATAAGTTAAGTAGATGTATAACCTGACCTACCATTCACACTCAAGCATCCACTAAATGACCAAAAATAAATATACATACCATCATAATACCATTTCAAAAGTGATAACTAAGCTTTACTAAGAGACTTTACTTCAACCATATCAATTGCATACATACCAAAATAACATTTACATAAACATATCAAAACAACTATATAAAAACATTTGTTTTAAGTTAACACATCATTCACAAGCTTAAAAGACTACATTCCATATAAGTAATTTCACTAGCATTAACTATAGCCAAAGATCATTAACAAAACATTGACATCCTAGGCACATGCCATTACTAAAAAGAAAACATCTCACACTTGAGTTTGGGATTAACGTTGGATGCTGAGTAGTGAGTCAAAACAGGTACCTAACCTACACATAATGTAACCATTACTAAGTTCATTTCTTAGTTCCAGGACTACTATTTCACTTTATAATTATAACTTCATAAAACATATCTTATATTATTTACTTCATTTGGTTTATCATTGAGTTCAACATGAGCTTATATATAATCATTTCGTAGTAATCTTCAGTTAACAATAAGGATTAATTTGATAATGGCACCCAGTGCCTAATGGATAAATCATAACAAAGTTTGACGCCCAGCGCTAGTCGAATAAACCGACGATATTAAAGGAGTGTCCAACGCTAGTCGGATAAACCGACGATATTAAAGGTGTTCCCAGCACTAGTCGGATAACTAAAAAAGATTTGTGCCCAGCACTAGTTGGATAAACTGGCTATATTAAAGGTGTGCCCAGCACTAGTCGGATAACTAAAAAAGATTTGTGCCCAGCGCTAGTTGGATAAACTGGCTATATTAAAGGTGTGCCCATCACTAGTTGGATAACCGAAAAAGATTTGCGCCCAGCGCTAGCCGGATAAACCGACAATATTAAAGGTGTGACTGGCACTAGTCGGATAACAGACAAAGATTTGTGCCCAGCGCTAGTTAGATAAGCCGACAAGCACATACATAATACAAAATCTCAACTTTTCCTTATTTCATAATTCATTCATTTGCAATGAATAACCATAATAATTCTTTACTCTATTTCATGATCGATATGTATCTATATGCAACTTCATAATCTCAATTTAATCGGATTAATCAAATTTCATATAAGTATGTTGTAATTAGATATTAGGGTAACAATTAAATTAGTTAAATTAAATAAATGGAGTTCGAGTTCATAGACTACGAACTTACCTCGATTTAACAATTGAAAAATAACGTCGACAACTAATTTGAGACATTGGCCTTTCCTCGGTTTAATTCTGGTTGCGAGTTCCTTGATCTAGATTGTAAATTTGATTCCATTAATATCATTCCAATACTAAAATAAACACTTTTATACAACTAAATCCTTCCATCAACCCTTTTACACAATTACCCCAATGATTCTACTTTTTATGCAATTTAGTCCTTAACCCAATTGACTTGAAAATTCAACCCTTTACACATAATTCAAGTTAACCAAATATTCTAGGGACTTATTACATTCCACATTTATCATGCTTTCACAACAAATCATTGAACATTTTCATTTATACAACCGAGTCCCTATACTTCAAAAATTACCAAAAATCACCTAATAACATTTTTATTTATAAATACCACACTCATGAAGGCTTCAACTTACTTCACAAACATCCATAAACACTTCATGACAACCCTTTAACTTTTAAAATTTTAACAATTTAACCCTCGAATTAGCTAGATTAAGCTTACATGGTTACGAAAACATAAAATTCATTAAAAATCGAGCAAGAAATACTTACCATGGAAGTCCAAATGTCTAAACCGAAGCTCTTCCTTCTTAACTATGGTGTTTTTTTTCAATTTTTAGTGGAAAAAGATGGAGAAGATGACTTAAATTGGTTTTGGTTTACTTTAATTTCTTTATTTAATCAATTACTCTTTTACTCCTTTTTATTATTAACTTATTAATAAGAAACCATGTCCATACTTGTCCACTAACAATTCATATGGCATATTTACTATATAAGTTCACCTAATTAACCTTTCATAATCATTCAGTAAAAATTCTGATTTTAATAGCTTTTACAATTTAATCCTTCTTATTTGATTAATTATCCAAATGTTAGAAATTCTTAACCAAATTTTAATATGAACCTCATCATCCTATATAAACATTAATTAAATAATAAAACACTGACTCGTCTATCAAAATTGAGATTCTAAGACTACCATTTTTTATGCGTCTAAAAACAAGTCGTTACTCTGATTGTTATGGCCCAAGTCTCAAAGATTATGTCTGTTGAGCAAGGTTTGTGGAGTGGGGCTCTTAAGGTTGCCAACCAGCAATACAAAAATAGAATATTTGATTTAGAGAAGGCTGCAAAATTTGGTGAAAATTTTTTGGTTGAGCTACGCTGTCAACATCAAAAGGATACCATTTTGATTGGGAAACTAGATGCACAAATTTCCAATCTAGCAGATCAATATAGAGATGCTTAGACTAAAAATGAGCAACTAAATGAGAAGGTCAATCTGCTGAAGGGTGAAAACTTGCTTGGGAAGAGAAGCTTAAAGCTCTGGGAGAGAATCACATGGTAGAGCTGGAGAGCCAACATCATTCTCATATTATGGCCCTCACGAAGTATCAAGAAGATACCCACAAGAACCTTGTTGAGGCTCTTCCAGAGTGGAAGTACAATTTAATCCTGCACGCCCAAGTGGTTGCAGGTCCCTTTGACCTTAGAAAGGTAGACTTTGACCACCTTAAAGACATTTCTACTGACTCACTTAGCTTTGATGTTTATCACCCAGAAGGCAAAGAGTGGGAAGCTTTCCAGAGGGAGTGGAGACAATCAAAAGGTTTCATTATTCCAACCACGTCTATTGGAGACAATGAGAACCAGAATCATCACATTATACTTTCCTAGCCTGAATCTCATGGTTTTATCTTTTTTCACCAAATTTTCTAGAATGCATAACACACATGTAAGAGTCAGCTTAGGGACTCACCTTACATCCACGAATGACAGCTCGATCTCTAAATCCCAAACATCAAACATGAAACTCAGTAATCACTATTTATAAGACATAGAAATGCCATTAAAAACTCATTCGTAGAACTTTTATTATCATCATAACTCTAATTAACTTTCATGGAAAACCTAACTTCTTCATTTACTATCTACGCTTACAAACAGACTTACTAGATTAGGAGTACACATGCAAGTCCAGATTACTTACCCCAAACATGAAACAACTATTTGCATGAACTTCGATCCTTAATTTCAGCTTTGCAAGAACTATCCTTGATCAACTCCAAAGTAAGATAGAAAATGTGGTTTTTTAATTAGAAGGAAGAAGATAACTCTTTCTCTCTCTCTCTCTTTTCCTTTTCTAAAGCTCATATCTATATATATATTTAGAAAACCCATATTTTCCTAGTGGAATTTAACACGTGTCATTAACCTTCAATATCATCCTCTCAGGGATTAACATATATAAGGATACATATTCAAGAGTCTATAATATTTATGTACCTTTATTTTACCCCATCGTTCAATCTTGACCATCTCGTAAAAATGTAACTTGCACAATGACTAGGCGAACTTACATACCTTACTTTGGTGTTATCTTCGTTACCAAATAAACCCTCAATACTTTTACCATTCCCTTCATTTTCACATACCCGCACCTTCTAGAGAACATTCTTTACCTTATTATACTATATTATCAACTAAACGCCCTAAGTATATGCCAAAGGCATCAATTAGGCAGATAGGACCATGCCACTCAGATTCCTTTGAGCTACTCACCCAACATAGGACCCGCCAATTCTAGGTGTTACACCTTAGGCTAGGCTTTGAATAGAGACTTGCCAACAAAGTAATTGATGAGAGACTTCACTATGAGAAGTGCTTAATTTATTGACACTAGGTGTTTTAGTACCCTTTGGATTCCCTAGCCAACTTAAGAAAAAGGTTACGTGCATGCTAAGTTGTCTTAAGTGGAATATTAGTCAACTTCCTAACTCAAGTATGACTTTGCTTATACTGGCGAATACTTGTTTGCCAACCGAACTGGTGAACACCTACTTGCCAACCTTTTTGCCAAACCCTCACACCTGTTGGCATATTTTGTTTGTCGAATCACTGGTGAATTCCTTGCTCAAAGTCTTCTAATGGACACCTACTCGTCTAACCTTTGACGAATACCTATTTCCTTGGCTCAAAGTTGTAGGCCCAATCTCGGGATGTTACAACTATTCTACATGTACGCCACTTTCATAGGCTACCTTTTTATAACTTTCAAACTTTCTGTTTACATTTCATGCAACGTGCACTCCTTATTTTACACATATGCACCCATTTTTTTCCACATACTTCCCTTCCTTGTGCTAGTTTTTTATCCTTTTTCTGAAGAACCATTTTTTCCTTTATGATCCTTTTTCTGATCCTTTTTTTCCACTAGACTCATGGAGTCAAATGAGTCTACATTTTCATAAAAAGGTAAACATGAGTAAGACTCACTAAGTTCCTTGGAAACTTATATATGTGTTTTGGTTTGTAGGTCTGTGTGTTGAAGATGTACGCTAGGAGGGACCAAGCCAAGAATGTGTCGTGGTAATAAATCGAGGGTAATATAATGCATATAGAGGGACGTTATGGAAATATGTTTTTCAACAGTAATACCCACCACAATGATTCTGTTTACTTAAGTAGATTGATATAATATTTTAATTTACCTTTGAAAGTTCTATGACAATCGACAAATGTATTATGCAAGCCTATTATCTTAAGAAGAAATTCCAATAAATAAGAGGTATATTCAGTGAAGTTATAATAGATTGAATAATTTAGTTAAGTGTGTTTGCTTTGTGGCGCTTTATACTCAAATCTAGTATATGGGTCGGGTATAGGGTGTTATAAGATAAGCATTATGAATGATTAGTAAGATCGTATGAAATTTACATAACATACCTTGACTTTAAACTAATTTAAACTATTAAACTAAATTTGCTAATTAATATGGCATCCTTGTCTTCCTTGTACTTCCGTTTACATTCCCATAAAACAACCAATAGGTTAGTTTATTTATACATCAAGAACTACTAATGCAAATCACATACACTTATACAATGATTTAATATGGCAAATCATAAGATATCCAAGTCATGCTCAATATATAAACACATATTCTTAAGCTCTCTTTCACATTACATTCAATATGCTCATTTCGCAACTTTACAATTTAATACAATCAATCTTTTATTCACACTCCATTCATATGTATAACAATGATTTTCACATTTAATCTTTCCATTTATTTCAAATACATTTACTTACTGTTTTCGCCCGGAGAACTATAGTAAATATACTTCAGACACATAGGACAAGATTGTTCACACGAGCTGTAACTGTAATTGTTCACACGAGCTGTGAAAATGGGCCTGCTCACACGAGTTGTGGGTCGGGATGGTAACTTTACACAGTGTTGCTCACACAAGCTGTGAAGAATCCGCAACAACTGCAGGACCTTAGCCATCGATAAAACATCCAAGATCAGCACTCGAAACTGTATAAACCCTAATGACATGTAATTTGTATCCTACTTATTCACTAAGTTCACACAAGCCTCCATATTCATATTCATTTCATTCTAATCCTTTGAAAATTTTTATATACATGTAATTCAACCATATGCATTCTCATATTCATTCACATTTATCAACTATATCTCATTTCATAATTTAATCCTTTCAATACCAAAGTCATTATTTTACAACAACTTAATCACACATAATATACATACAACCCAACATAAACAAGAATTAATTGAAATAAACATTATACACATATCATAGAATTATATAACAATTTTACAATCATCCAATACCACACATCTATTCATTTTTTATCATATATTTAATTATTTTACGATTTAATCCATTTGATGCCAAAACCTTATATATATAATTTATAACTAGCAGTAGAACAAAATAACAAAATCATATTAAAATTTAATAAAGTAATTCTATACGAACTTACCTAACCAAAACAACCTCAAACATAACTCCGAGAACTATTTTGTAATTTTTCTTTTTTCACGTTTATCTATCGACTGGTTCAAATCTCGATCTAAAATATCATTTAATACAATTTATCAATTTCAAACATCTCTAAACAACCTATTGTAATCATATACTAATTCAAATTCATTTTTTAAATGTACACTAAAATTTGGCATTTTATTCAATTTAATTCCTAAAACCGAAACTATTATATCTTTGAAATTCAAGTTTTGATTTTCAATCCAATTACAAATTCATCACTATAAAACCCTCTAAAAATGATTTTTAGAAATTTCATGACAATTTTTTCATTATTACAATTTAGTTCTTATACACAAAACTAACAAAATTTACCTAACAAATTAGTTCATATTCACAACTAAGCTCATAATTATACCATTAAACATCAAAAGCTTCAATTTTCATCAATGGAAACATTTTAAAACTTCAACGGTTTTGAAAATAAAGATACAGATTAGCTGAATCTATTTACAACAATCTCAAAAATATAAAAATTACTAAAAACAGATACTAAGAGACTTCCATGCAATGAACGATTATGAAGGAATTTTGAAGCTTTCATGGCTTCATTTAATAGAGAGTAAACGGTGGAGGATAAGAAAGAAGACATTGTCTTTCTTTCCACTTTAGTTTTTCTTTTTAACTAAATTTATTATTTAATTAATTTTTTTAAAAAAATTTAACTAAACAATGCTAAAAACATGCAATAACTGTACCTACATATGTAATATGGCCCAAATACCATGTAAGTCCTCCCACCTTCACTAAATAAGCCAATTAATTAATAAAAATCAATAGTAACTAACTTTTACAATTTTTACGATTTAGTCCTTTTTTCTTAATTAACTATTAAATTAACCAAATTACCGGACCAAAATTTAATATAATCTATCTAAAAACTCTATAAATATTTTTATTAAATATTTACAGGCCCAGTTTATAGAAACGAGGTCCCAATGTGACACCCCTAAAGTGACCCTAGTCGGAAAGTGGTTTCGGGACCACTAAACCGAGTCATAAAGATAATTAACCGTCATAGTTGATGCTCATTATATGTACATATGCATGTGTGAAAATTTCATGTTTGAATTTTGTTAATAGTAAGTGAATTTTATCAAATAGGACTTATGTGAGAAAATTTGGAAATGTGCTAGGCAAATGTAAAGTGGCCTAATAATGCATGTTGTGAAATGATGGGTTTGTATGTCAAATTACCCAAAATTAAAGCATAGTGGCCGGCCATGCTATGGGTGGAAACATGTTGCAAACATGTTGTGTTAGTGAGTTATGTTAGAAAGAATAAAAAAAAGGGTTAGGATTAAAGTAATGCAAAAAGGTGGAGTGATGAAAAAAAAAATGGTCTCATCCATGCCCCCCCTTTGCCGTGAATGGAAGAAAGGAAACAAAGAAAAAAAAAGTGTTCATCCTTGAACATCTTTGGCCGAATAGAAGAAAGAAAGGAAGGGAATGAGCTTGGAGAAAAATCGGCTATGAAGGCTCACTAGATTAAGGTATGTTTAGTGTTGCTTTGAAAGTTCATACATCCCTTGGATGATTAGTCTAAATTCTAACTATCTCATGGATGGATTTGGGATTATTAGAGAGTTAGTATTCGACTAAGAGGCTTCAAAAGTTTTAGTTGAAGCCTTGAGACTATTAGCATGTTAGCTATATGGATGTGTTAAGTTACTTGAAATGCTAGATAAATTTGAACTCCCTACCAAATTCTTTAGGCAACCCATGTTAGAAATTTCGGTATTGAGATGTCTAGATCTTTCGGCCATTGTAGCTATGGAGGAATAAAGTTTTTGTTTCTTGTTAAATTGGATGAATCTTGTTGTATGAGTGCTTGAACAAACTATGATTAAATGGATGCATAGATTCAAAGTGGGAAGAAATGGGCTATTATATTTGATGCTAATGTCGAATATGAAGATGATGAACTTGAATAAATAATATTCAGCTAGCATGATAAGTTATGAAATATTAAGTAGATGATATAATTGATTGATGAAGTGGCTAATAGGGATTTCTAATGAAATTGTTGCCAAGGCCGAATGTATCATGAAGTAAATAAAAAAAAATTCTAAATGTGCATTATGTGCTTATATGTGTATTCGGCCAGGGAAGTTCGACATGAAACTTTGATAGGTTTGAGAGATGAATGACCGAATGAGCTAGAGGTTATGTATGGATGAATTTTATGCACATGTGTGTGTGTGGCATTAGTAGCTAATGGCATTCGGCATTGTTTAATTAAAATTAGAAATGAATGCTTGAAAGTTAAATAGGTCACTCTAATGACCAAATATGCTAAAAGCTAATATATGGACAAATGATACGAACGAATTGGTTTTTGAAATGTATATGGTTGCCATATATATGTGTTTGATTGAGAAGTAAATTTGTTTGATTTAGCTCAAGAGCCTAGAGGATCAAAGTTGAATAAGGGAAAGGAAAAAAGTGATCGAAGAGCCGTCGTAATCGTTTGGCAACTTCCGAGGTAAGTTTTAAGTGTTTAAAAGTTGAGTAAATTCAATTATAATAGGACATGATGAGTTGATTTAGTAAGATATGATATGGCCATGATAAATTCTAAGCTCAAATGGTAAGTTCTTAAGTGTTTGAGCTTGGGAATTTAAGGGTAATTTGAAATAGTCTGCTTCGGACAGCAGCAGTAACGTGACTTTAGAAAATCACCATAAATTTATGGACTTGAATTAGAGGCTGAATGAGACATGAAATTAAAGCTTAATGAGTCTAGTTTCTTATAAAAGAAACCGTGTAAGCAAAGGAATTTCCGATAATGAGATATTTAAAGTTGTGTGAGACGGTGTCAGAATGACTCCGAAATCCCCTGTTCTGTTTTTAGAAAATCATTATAAATTGTACAAAAATGGTTATAAGATAAAATTTATATTCTTAGACTCCTTAATGAGTCTAGTTTCAAATGAAATCAAATACAACACATTTTGAATTCTGTAAAATGAGAAATTTGATTCGTAGTGAAGAGTGGTCAGATTAGTCAAACAGTGAAACAGGGGAAACTTTAAGAAAAATCTGGTATTGATTGGCCAAACCTAAAATTCTGGAAATTTTATGGATGGAAGATATACGAGTCTATATTCAGGAAAAATTAACAGAAAGTGAATTGGAGTTTTGTAGCTCCAGTCATAAATAATTTAGTGACTATTGCTCAGGAAAAACAGCTTGTGCTGAATTTGAGATTTGTTGTGAACCTTGATAAACTTGTTTTAGTTGCTCACAAGCTATTGATTAAACCCATACTTGAATTCTAAATCGTGATATTGTAAGTTTATGAGTATTCGAATATGAAATGATAGTATGGCCTAATGGCCGATGTGATGAATGTGAAAGTGTATATAAGTGATAAGGCCTAATGGCCGATGTGATGAATGTGAAAGTGTATATATGTGATAATGCCTAATGGCCGATGTGATGAATGTGAAAGTGTATATATGTGATAATGCCTAATGGCCGATGTGATGAATGTGAAAGTGTATATATGTGATAAGGCCTAATGGCCGATGTGATGAATGTGAAACTGTATATATGTGATAAGGCCTAATGGCCGATGTGATGAATGTGAAAGTGTATATATGTGATAGGGCCTAATGGCCGATGTGATGAATGTGAAAGTGTATATATATGTGATAGGGCCTAATGGCCGATGTGATGAATGTGAAAGTGTATATATATGTGATAGGGCCTAATGGCCGATGTGATGAATGTGATAAGTCCCGAAGGGCATTTGTGTCAGTACTATATCCGGGTTAAAATCCCGCAGGCTTTATGCGAGAATATTATCACTGATTAATGTCCGTAAGCTTCGTGCTCGTACTATATCCGAGCTCTAAAGACCCGATGACTACGTGTGGGGATTTTGTCCGGGTAAGACCCGATAACTTCGTGTGGAGATTATGTCCGGGTAAGTCTTCGTAATAAGAATTGCTTATAAATATATTCAATGCGAAAGGTTAAACAGGTATGTACTCTAAGTTTATATGTGAGCTTGATTTGCACTAAATCATAAGGTAGTTGTGTGACGCATACGAGAGCAATCTATGAGACTATTCCTATGATTATGTGACATCGGATCAGAGTGAGAGGTTATGTGAAATCATACGATATATCTATGTCACATGAGCTCACTTTTATGTGAAAGTTTATCTGCTTATTGTATATGATGAGATGTGCATATTCGGTAAAGGGATGGTATGCCCGAAGGAAGAGTGAAATAAAAATACGAACAACTATGTTATAATTTGATTGTTATCTATTGACACTGCTTAAAACTTACTAAGCATTGTAATGCTTACTCCGTTTACTCTGTTTCCTCTGTTTTATAGATCTCATTGCGAAGCTACAGGCTCGGGGATCGTCAGCAACTAGTCACACTATCACTATCCACTGTTTGGTACTGCTATGTTTTGGATTATCTTATGGCATGTATAAAATAGACTAGTGGCGGAAGAATATTTTGGTTAATGTATATAGCCATGCGAAAATGGCTTATATATGTTTGAGCATAATGTTATAATCATTTGGTATGGAATGGTTAATCACTATCATAATTTGTGCTATTTATGCTAAAAGGGCTAGTTGAATCATGGAAACTATGAAATAGGTAAAGTCTACCTTAAAGGCAGATGCTGGCAGCAGCAGTGATGTAGATTTGGAAAATCACTAAAAATAGTAAGATTGGAATTAAATAATGAATAAATTATGTAAACGAACCTTGATGAATCTATTTTCATAGGAAAGTAACGAAACGATCATATGGACAGTATGTTAAGAGATATTCAGGTTCTCGTGAGACAGGGCCAGAACGGTTTCTGGATTCCCTGTTCCGACTTTGGAAATTCATTATAAAATAACCAGAGATAATTTGGAGTCATGCCATATATTTATAGATTCCTCTCTGAGTCTAGTTTCTATAGAAACAAACGGCATCAGTATTGAAGCTCTGTGCAGGGAGATATCCAAGTCGTAATGCGCAAAGGTCAGTGTAGTCGATCCCTGTAACATGGGAGACTTTTACTAATAAACTGTACTAATTGGCCCGACTAAAAATTCTAGAAAAAAATATGTAGATGGGCATATGAGTGTAGTTTCAGGAAAAAATTACGAAACTGATTTTCGAGTTGTGAAACTCAAGATATGATTTTTAAGGTGACAGTGTCGCAGTTAGCCAACTGCCTGGAAAATTTTAAAATGGACTGCGATAGTAAGCGAATTTAGTCTGTGAACCCTCGTGTCCGACTCCGGCAACGGTCTCGGGTACGGGGTGTTACAATTTTATTGGTATCAGAGCTACGGTTTAGTCGATTCTAGGACTAACGTAGCACGCGTGAGTCTATTTATACATGCCATAAAGTGATAAAATGATAGTGTGATGATTTTTGGCTATTAAAATGTGTTTGCTGTATTGTAATGAATCTTGATCCCGATCGAGCTGTAGCAAGCTTCTGACTATGAGAATTTGCGATATAACTTCATTTAGATATGCCTAAATTATTAAGTTGATCAGGTACGTATCATGTACTCGTATTTGAATTTCGATTTGGATTGAATTATAAGGGTATAAGTGATGCAATTTTGAAGGAGTGTTATGACTATAAATGTGATTTTTGTATGTGGCTATGGAACTGGAAGTTGAATGGTCGATAAGCATGTTGTGTTTGTATTCAAGTAATGTAAATGATATACTAATGTGTATTGCTATATGTGTATATGTATGTAGAGACGAAATTGTCGAATGTAAAAAGGCAGTGAAGCGTATAGAGTGGTTGGTTTTCAGCACTAAGTGTGCGGGCAATAAGTGTTCACGGTTGTGAGATTGGCACTAAGTGTGCGGGCTTGAAATGCATGGCACTAAGTGTGCGAGTTTAAAGTACATGGCACTAAGTGTGCGTGGTTGATTATTAAGCACTATGTGTGCGAACCCACTATATATATATTTTCTATCAATTATTTATATTAAGGGTGCGACCTTACCAAGTCGATTTCTGACAGCGGAAAGGGGTAAGTTCTTGAGTAATAGAGCTTAAATTATGATTTGATTAGATCATGCTTTAAGCAAATCAAAATCATGCTCTTTGTGTGTGGCTATTGAGCCGAAATTGCAAGAATGATAAGTGTCTTGTGTTTGAGTTTTGCTAATGAAAATGAAATACGAATGTGTCATGATTTATTGTTAAATGTGCATGGTTATTCGAATGATGTCCGGGCTAAGTCCCGAAGGCTTTGTGCTAAGTGATCATATCCGGACTAAGATCCGAAGGCATTGGTGCGAGTTACTAAATTCGGGCTAAGTCCCGAAGAGCATTCGTGCTAGTGATGTATCCGGGCTAAGTTCCGAAGAGCATTCGTGCTAGTGATATATCCGTGCTAAACCCCAAAGAGCATTCGTGCTGGTGTTATATCCGGGCTAGGTCCCGAAGAGTAATCATGCTGGTGACGTGTATTCGGGCCTTCGTGCCTAGTAGGCTTCGTGCCGGTAATTTGAGCAAAGTTTAAGTGCTCATTACTATACGAATTCAAATTTAAATGAGATGATATGTTTAAAAGTGTACATACATGATGTTTATAGACTTGGTTAAGTCATATCAATGTGTATTAACGAATGAATAAGAGCACTATGTATGTGAATGATTAGAGGCACTGTGTGTGTGCGAATACCTTTAACCGAGCACTATGAGTGCGAGATCGGTCAGTGGGCACTAAATGTGTGAAGTGGAGTTCATGTAAGACCTCGTTTGGGACGAAGGAATTGATTTGAGATAGTGTGTAAGACCATGTCTGGGACATGGCATCGGCTCGATATGTGAGAATATGTAAGACCATATCTAGGATATGGCATTGTAAGAGCTATATGTGCTATTGCTGAATGGACACTATTTTGTTAATCTTGTTCAAGAAATTATTTTGATTAAGTTTCGACATTCGAAAGTTTGAAATAATTTTTGATGAATGTTGATAATTTTGGATATACGAGTTATGCGCTAGAATAAATCTCATGCCAGTGTATTATATTAGGCTTTATGCCTATTCGACTATATACGGGTAACGTTAACTATGATTGAATGTGCTAAATGAACTAAATGTTCAGGTACGTGGAAGTTGACTTTTCTTTTGGAAATGAGTTTAGTTGAATATTGAGATGTGATAAAGTTATAAAGGATATTTATTGGGATGTTTGAGTATATGTGTACTTTCGGTTAGGTTACAGCTTATTCATGAATGAAAATGTGGGTTACAAATATGTGGGTTGATGATGTGAATTATACATGTTAATATGTGCTCAATATGTGTTTGAAATGCATTTGTGAATTAAGTTAAGTGATTATTGCTTATGAAATCAAGAAAATGAGATATATGTGCATACTTGTAGAAATGTTTATGTATTTGTTTTAAGATAAGAAAATGATTTTATGGATCGATGCGAAATCAGTAATGAATTACAATTGCTATCGATGAGCTAATGTTTATATGGATATAATTCAATAAGAGGACGTTATCCTAAACTATGCATCGGTAGAAATTTTCGAGGACGAAAATCCCTAAAGGGGGGAAGAGTTGTGACACCCCTAAAGTGACCCTAGTCGGAAAGTGGTTTCGGGACCACTAAACCGAGTCATAAAGATAATTAACCGTCATAGTTGATGCTCATTATATGTACATATGCATGTGTGAAAATTTCATGTTTGAATTTTGTTAATAGTAAGTGAATTTTATCAAATAGGACTTATGTGAGAAAATTTGGAAATGTGCTAGGCAAATGTAAAGTGGCCTAATAATGCATGTTGTGAAATGATGGGTTTGCATGTCAGATTACCCAAAATTAAAGCATAGTGGCTGGCCATGCTATGGGTGGAAACATGTTGCAAACATGTTGTGTTAGTGAGTTATGTTAGAAAGAATAAAAAAAAGGGTTAGGATTAAAGTAATGCAAAAAGGTGGAGTGATGAAAAAAAATGGTCTCATCCATGCCCCCCCTTTGCCGTGAATGGAAGAAAGGAAACAAAGAAAAAAAAAGTGTTCATCCTTGAACATCTTTTGCCGAATAGAAGAAAGAAAGGAAGGGAATGAGCTTGGAGAAAAATCGGCTATGAAGGCTCACTAGATTAAGGTATGTTTAGTGTTGCTTTGAAAGTTCATACATCCCTTGGATGATTAGTCTAAATTCTAACTATCTCATGGATGGATTTGGGATTATTAGAGAGTTAGTATTCGACTAAGAGGCTTCAAAAGTTTTAGTTGAAGCCTTGAGACTATTAGCATGTTAGCTATATGGATGTGTTAAGTTACTTGAAATGCTAGATAAATTTGAACTCCCTACCAAATTCTTTAGGCAACCCATGTTAGAAATTTCGGTATTGAGATGTCTAGATCTTTCGGCCATTGTAGCTATGGAGGAATAAAGTTTTTGTTTCTTGTTAAATTGGATGAATCTTGTTGTATGAGTGCTTGAACAAACTATGATTAAATGGATGCATAGATTCAAAGTGGGAAGAAATGGGCTATTATATTTGATGCTAATGCCGAATATGAAGATGATGAACTTGAATAAATAATATTCAGCTAGCATGATAAGTTATGAAATATTAAGTAGATGATATAATTGATTGATGAAGTGGCTAATAGGGATTTCTAATGAAATTGTTGCCAAGGCCGAATGTATCATGAAGTAAATAAAAAAAAATTCTAAATGTGCATTATGTGCTTATATGTGTATTCGGCCAGGGAAGTTCGACATGAAACTTTGATAGGTTTGAGAGATGAATGACCGAATGAGCTAGAGGTTATGTATGGATGAATTTTATGCACATGTGTGTGTGGCATTAGTAGCTAATGGCATTCGGCATGTTTAATTAAAATTAGAAATGAATGCTTGAAAGTTAAATAGGTCACTCTAATGACCAAATATGCTAAAAGCTAATATATGGACAAATGATACGAACGAATTGGTTTTTGAAATGTATATGGTTGCCATATATATGTGTTTGATTGAGAAGTAAATTTGTTTGATTTAGCTCAAGAGCCTAGAGGATCAAAGTTGATAAGGGAAAGGAAAAAAGTGATCGAAGAGCCGTCGTAATCGTTGGCAACTTCCGAGGTAAGTTTTAAGTGTTTAAAGTTGAGTAAATTCAATTATAATAGGACATGATGAGTTGATTTAGTAAGATATGATATGGCCATGATAATTCTAAGCTCAAATGGTAAGTTCTTAAGTGTTTGAGCTTGGGAATTTAAGGGTAATTTGAAATAGTCTGCTTCGGACAGCAGCAGTAACGTGACTTTAGAAAATCACCATAAATTTATGGACTTGAATTAGAGGCTGAATGAGACATGAAATTAAAGCTTAATGAGTCTAGTTTCTTATAAAAGAAACCGTGTAAGCAAAGGAATTTCCGATAATGAGATATTTAAAGTTGTGTGAGACGGTGTCAGAATGACTCCGAAATCCCCTGTTCTGTTTTTAGAAAATCATTATAAATTGTACAAAAATGGTTATAAGATAAAATTTATATTCTTAGACTCCTTAATGAGTCTAGTTTCAAATGAAATCAAATACAACACATTTTGAATTCTGTAAAATGAGAAATTTGATTCGTAGTGAAGAGTGGTCAGATTAGTCAAACAGTGAAACAGGGGAAACTTTAAGAAAAATCTGGTATTGATTGGCCAAACCTAAAATTCTGGAAATTTTATGGATGGAAGATATACGAGTCTATATTCAGGAAAAATTAACAGAAAGTGAATTGGAGTTTTGTAGCTCCAGTCATAAATAATTTAGTGACTATTGCTCAGGAAAAACAGCTTGTGCTGAATTTGAGATTTGTTGTGAACCTTGATAAACTTGTTTTAGTTGCTCACAAGCTATTGATTAAACCCATACTTGAATTCTAAATCGTGATATTGTAAGTTTATGAGTATTCGAATATGAAATGATAGTATGGCCTAATGGCCGATGTGATGAATGTGAAAGTGTATATAAGTGATAAGGCCTAATGGCCGATGTGATGAATGTGAAAGTGTATATATGTGATAATGCCTAATGGCCGATGTGATGAATGTGAAAGTGTATATATGTGATAATGCCTAATGGCCGATGTGATGAATGTGAAAGTGTATATATGTGATAAGGCCTAATGGCCGATGTGATGAATGTGAAAGTGTATATATGTGATAAGGCCTAATGGCCGATGTGATGAATGTGAAAGTGTATATATGTGATAGGCCTAATGGCCGATGTGATGAATGTGAAAGTGTATATATGTGATAGGCCTAATGGCCGATGTGATGAATGTGAAAGTGTATATATATGTGATAGGGCCTAATGGCCGATGTGATGAATGTGATAAGTCCCGAAGGGCATTTGTGTCAGTACTATATCCGGGTTAAAACCCCGCAGGCTTTATGCGAGAATATTATCACTGATTAATGTCCGTAAGCTTCGTGCTCGTACTATATCCGAGCTCTAAAGACCCGATGACTACGTGTGGGATTTGTCCGGTAAGACCCGATACTCGTGTGGGATTTGTCCGGGTAAGTCTTCGTAATAAGAATTGCTTATAAATATATTCAATGCGAAAGGTTAAACAGGTATGTACTCAAGTTTATATGTGAGCTTGATTTGCACTAAATCATAAGGTAGTTATGTGACGCATACGAGAGCAATCTATGAGACTATTCCTATGATTATGTGACATCGGATCAGAGTGAGAGGTTATGTGAAATCATACGATATATCTATGTCACATGAGCTCACTTTTATGTGAAAGTTTATCTGCTATTGTATATGATGAGATGTGCATATTCGGTAAAGGGATGGTATGCCCGAAGGAAGAGTGAAATAAAAATACGAACAACTATGTTATAATTTGATTGTTATCTATTGACACTGCTTAAAACTTACTAAGCATTGTAATGCTTACTCCGTTTACTCTGTTTCCTCTGTTTTATAGATCTCATTGCGAAGCTACAGGCTCGGGGATCGTCAGCAACTAGTCACACTATCACTATCCACTGTTTACTGCTATGTTTTGGATTATCTTATGGCATGTATAAAATAGACTAGTGGCGGAAGAATATTTTGGTTAATGTATATAGCCATGCGAAATGGCTTATATATGTTTGAGCATAATGTTATAATCATTTGGTATGGAATGGTTAATCACTATCATAATTTGTGCTATTTATGCTAAAAGGGCTAGTTGAATCATGGAAACTATGAAATAGGTAAAGTCTACCTTAAAGGCAGATGCTGGCAGCAGCAGTGATGTAGATTTGGAAAATCACTAAAAATAGTAGATTGGAATTAAATAATGAATAAATTATGTAAACGAACCTTGATGAATCTATTTTCATAGGAAAGTAACGAAACGATCATATGGACAGTATGTTAAGAGATATTCAGGTTCTCGTGAGACAGGGCCAGAACGGTTTCTGGATTCCCTGTTCCGACTTTGGAAATTCATTATAAATAACCAGAGATAATTGGAGTCATGCCATATATTATAGATTCCTCTCTGAGTCTAGTTTCTATAGAAACAAACGGCATCAGTATTGAAGCTCTTGCAGGGAGATATCCAAGTCGTAATGCGCAAAGGTCAGTGTAGTCGATCCCTGTAACATGGGAGACTTTGACTAATAAACTGTACTAATTGGCCCGACAAAAATTCTAGAAAAAAATATGTAGATGGGCATATGAGTTAGTTTCAGGAAAAATTACGAAACTGATTTTCGAGTTGTGAAACTCAAGATATGATTTTTAAGGTGACAGTGTCGCAGTTAGCCAACTGCCTGGAAAATTTTAAAATGGACTGCGATAGTAAGCGAATTTAGTCTGTGAACCCTCGTGTCCGACTCCGGCAACGGTCTCGGGTACGGGGTGTTACAATTTTATTGGTATCAGAGCTACGGTTTAGTCGATTCTAGGACTAACGTAGCACGCGTGAGTCTATTTATACATGCCATAAAGTGATAAAATGATAGTGTGATGATTTTTGGCTATTAAAATGTGTTTGCTGTATTGTAATGAATCTTGATCCCGATCGAGCTGTAGCAAGCTTCTGACTATGAGAATTTGCGATATAACTTCATTTAGATATGCCTAAATTATTAAGTTGATCAGTACGTATCATGTACTCGTATTTGAATTTCGATTTGGATTGAATTATAAGGGTATAAGTGATGCAATTTTGAAGGAGTGTTATGACTATAAATGTGATTTTTGTATGTGGCTATGGAACTGGAAGTTGAATGGTCGATAAGCATGTTGTGTTTGTATTCAAGTAATGTAAATGATATACTAATGTGTATTGCTATATGTGTATATGTATGTAGAGACGAAATTGTCGAATGTAAAAAGGCAGTGAAGCGTATAGAGTGGTTGGTTTTCAGCACTAAGTGTGCGGGCAATAAGTGTTCACGGTTGTGAGATTGGCACTAAGTGTGCGGGCTTGAAATGCATGGCACTAAGTGTGCGAGTTTAAAGTACATGGCACTAAGTGTGCGTGGTTGATTATTAAGCACTATGTGTGCGAACCCACTATATATATATATTTTCTATCAATTATTTATATTAAGGGTGCGACCTTACCAAGTCGATTTCTGACAGCGGAAAGGGGTAAGTTCTTGAGTAATAGAGCTTAAATTATGATTTGATTAGATCATGCTTTAAGCAAATCAAAATCATGCTCTTTGTGTGTGGCTATTGAGCCGAAATTGCAAGAATGATAAGTGTCTTGTGTTTGAGTTTTGCTAATGAAAATGAAATACGAATGTGTCATGATTTATTGTTAAATGTGCATGGTTATTCGAATGATGTCCGGGCTAAGTCCCGAAGGCTTTGTGCTAAGTGATCATATCCGGACTAAGATCCGAAGGCATTGGTGCGAGTTACTAAATTCGGGCTAAGTCCCGAAGAGCATTCGTGCTAGTGATGTATCCGGGCTAAGTTCCGAAGAGCATTCGTGCTAGTGATATATCCGTGCTAAACCCCAAAGAGCATTCGTGCTGGTGTTATATCCGGGCTAGGTCCCGAAGAGTAATCATGCTGGTGACGTGTATTCGGGCCTTCGTGCCTAGTAGGCTTCGTGCCGGTAATTTGAGCAAAGTTTAAGTGCTCATTACTATACGAATTCAAATTTAAATGAGATGATATGTTTAAAAGTGTACATACATGATGTTTATAGACTTGGTTAAGTCATATCAATGTGTATTAACGAATGAATAAGAGCACTATGTATGTGAATGATTAGAGGCACTGTGTGTGTGCGAATACCTTTAACCGAGCACTATGAGTGCGAGATCGGTCAGTGGGCACTAATGTGTGAAGTGGAGTTCATGTAAGACCTCGTTTGGGACGAAGGAATTGATTTGAGATAGTGTGTAAGACCATGTCTGGGACATGGCATCGGCTCGATATGTGAGAATATGTAAGACCATATCTAGGATATGGCATTGTAAGAGCTATATGTGCTATTGCTGAATGGACACTATTTTGTTAATCTTGTTCAAGAAATTATTTTGATTAAGTTTCGACATTCGAAAGTTTGAAATAATTTTTGATGAATGTTGATAATTTTGGATATACGAGTTATGCGCTAGAATAAATCTCATGCCAGTGTATTATATTAGGCTTTATGCCTATTCGACTATATACGGGTAACGTTAACTATGATTGAATGTGCTAAATGAACTAAATGTTCAGGTACGTGGAAGTTGACTTTTCTTTTGGAAATGAGTTTAGTTGAATATTGAGATGTGATAAAGTTATAAAGGATATTTATTGGGATGTTTGAGTATATGTGTACTTTCGGTTAGGTTACAGCTTATTCATGAATGAAAATGTGGGTTACAAATATGTGGGTTGATGATGTGAATTATACATGTTAATATGTGCTCAATATGTGTTTGAAATGCATTTGTGAATTAAGTTAAGTGATTATTGCTTATGAAATCAAGAAAATGAGATATATGTGCATACTTGTAGAAATGTTTATGTATTTGTTTTAAGATAAGAAAATGATTTTTGGATCGATGCGAAATCAGTAATGAATTACAATTGCTATCGATGAGCTAATGTTTATATGATATAATTCAATAAGAGGACGTTATCCTAAACTATGCATCGGTAGAAATTTTCGAGGACGAAAATCCCTAAAGGGGGAAGAGTTGTGACACCCCTAAAGTGACCCTAGTCGGAAAGTGGTTTCGGGACCACTAAACCGAGTCATAAAGATAATTAACCGTCATAGTTGATGCTCATTATATGTACATATGCATGTGTGAAAATTTCATGTTTGAATTTTGTTAATAGTAAGTGAATTTTATCAAATAGGACTTATGTGAGAAAATTTGGAAATGTGCTAGGCAAATGTAAAGTGGCCTAATAATGCATGTTGTGAAATGATGGGTTTGCATGTCAATTACCCAAAATTAAAGCATAGTGGCTGGCCATGCTATGGGTGGAAACATGTTGCAAACATGTTGTGTTAGTGAGTTATGTTAGAAAGAATAAAAAAAAGGGTTAGGATTAAAGTAATGCAAAAAGGTGGAGTGATGAAAAAAAATGGTCTCATCCATGCCCCCCCTTTGCCGTGAATGGAAGAAAGGAAACAAAGAAAAAAAAAGTGTTCATCCTTGAACATCTTTGCCGAATAGAAGAAAGAAAGGAAGGGAATGAGCTTGGAGAAAAATCGGCTATGAAGGCTCACTAGATTAAGGTATGTTTAGTGTTGCTTTGAAAGTTCATACATCCCTTGGATGATTAGTCTAAATTCTAACTATCTCATGGATGGATTTGGGATTATTAGAGAGTTAGTATTCGACTAAGAGGCTTCAAAAGTTTTAGTTGAAGCCTTGAGACTATTAGCATGTTAGCTATATGGATGTGTTAAGTTACTTGAAATGCTAGATAAATTTGAACTCCCTACCAAATTCTTTAGGCAACCCATGTTAGAAATTTCGGTATTGAGATGTCTAGATCTTTCGGCCATTGTAGCTATGGAGGAATAAAGTTTTTGTTTCTTGTTAAATTGGATGAATCTTGTTGTATGAGTGCTTGAACAAACTATGATTAAATGGATGCATAGATTCAAAGTGGGAAGAAATGGGCTATTATATTTGATGCTAATGCCGAATATGAAGATGATGAACTTGAATAAATAATATTCAGCTAGCATGATAAGTTATGAAATATTAAGTAGATGATATAATTGATTGATGAAGTGGCTAATAGGGATTTCTAATGAAATTGTTGCCAAGGCCGAATGTATCATGAAGTAAATAAAAAAAAATTCTAAATGTGCATTATGTGCTTATATGTGTATTCGGCCAGGGAAGTTCGACATGAAACTTTGATAGGTTTGAGAGATGAATGACCGAATGAGCTAGAGGTTATGTATGGATGAATTTTATGCACATGTGTGTGTGTGGCATTAGTAGCTAATGGCATTCGGCATTGTTTAATTAAAATTAGAAATGAATGCTTGAAAGTTAAATAGGTCACTCTAATGACCAAATATGCTAAAAGCTAATATATGGACAAATGATACGAACGAATTGGTTTTTGAAATGTATATGGTTGCCATATATATGTGTTTGATTGAGAAGTAAATTTGTTTGATTTAGCTCAAGAGCCTAGAGGATCAAAGTTGGATAAGGGAAAGGAAAAAAGTGATCGAAGAGCCGTCGTAATCGTTTGGCAACTTCCGAGGTAAGTTTTAAGTGTTTAAACGTTGAGTAAATTCAATTATAATAGGACATGATGAGTTGATTTAGTAAGATATGATATGGCCATGATATGTTCTAAGCTCAAATGGTAAGTTCTTAAGTGTTTGAGCTTGGGAATTTAAGGGTAATTTGAAATAGTCTGCTTCGGACAGCAGCAGTAACGTGACTTTAGAAAATCACCATAAATTTATGGACTTGAATTAGAGGCTTAATGAGACATGAAATTAAAGCTTAATGAGTCTAGTTTCTTATAAAAGAAACCGTGTAAGCAAAGGAATTTCCGATAATGAGATATTTAAAGTTGTGTGAGACGGTGTCAGAATGACTCC
This sequence comes from Gossypium hirsutum, assembly GCF_007990345.1. Classification (NCBI taxonomy): domain Eukaryota; kingdom Viridiplantae; phylum Streptophyta; class Magnoliopsida; order Malvales; family Malvaceae; genus Gossypium; species Gossypium hirsutum. The sequence goes on from NC_053444.1 coordinate 25,548,566, forward strand.
GAAATCCCCTGTTCTGTTTTTAGAAAATCATTATAAATTGTACAAAAATGGTTATAAGATAAAATTTATATGCTTAGACTCCTTAATGAGTCTAGTTTCAAATGAAATCAAATACAACACATTTTGAATTCTGTAAAATGAGAAATTTGATTCATAGTGAAGAGTGGTCAGATTAGTCAAACAGTAAAACAGGGGAAACTTTAAGAAAAATCTGGTATTGATTGGCCAAACCTAAAATTCTGGAAATTTTATGGATGGAATATATACGAGTCTATATTCAGGAAAAATTAACGGAAAGTGAATTGGAGTTTTGTAGCTCCAGTCATAAATAATTTAGTGACTATTGCTCAGGAAAAACAGCTTGTGCTGAATTTGAGATTTTGTTGTGAACCTTGATAAACTTGTTTTAGTTGCTCACAAGCTATTGATTAAACCCATACTTGAATTCTAAATTGTGATATTGTAAGTTTATGAGTATTCGAATATGAAATGATAGTATGGCCTAATGGCCGATGTGATGAATGTGAAAGTGTATATATGTGATAAGGCCTAATGGCCGATGTGATGAATGTGAAAGTGTATATATGTGATAATGCCTAATGGCCGATGTGATGAATGTGAAAGTGTATATATGTGATAAGGCCTAATGGCCGATGTGATGAATGTGAAAGTGTATATATGTGATAATGCCTAATGGCCGATGTGATGAATGTGAAAGTGTATATATGTGATAAGGCCTAATGGCCGATGTGATGAATGTGAAAGTGTATATATGTGATAAGGCCTAATGGCCGATGTGATGAATGTGAAAGTGTATATATATGTGATAGGGCCTAATGGCCGATGTGATGAATGTGATAAGTCCCGAAGGGCATTTGTGTCAGTACTATATCCGGGTTAAAACCCCGCAGGCTTTATGCGAGAATATTATCACTGATTAATGTCCGTAAGCTTCGTGCTCGTACTATATCCGAGCTCTAAAGACCCGATGACTACGTGTGGGGATTTTGTCCGGGTAAGACCCGATAACTTCGTGTGGAGATTATGTCCGGGTAAGACTTCGTAATAAGAATTGCTTATAAATATATTCAATGCGAAAGGTTAAACAGGTATGTACTCTAAGTTTATATGTGAGCTTGATTTGCACTAAATCATAAGGTAGTTATGTGACGCATACGAGAGCAATCTATGAGACTATTCCTATGATTATGTGACATCGGATCAGAGTGAGAGGTTATGTGAAATCATACGATATATCTATGTCACATGAGCTCACTTTTATGTGAAAGTTTATCTGCTTATTGTATATGATGAGATGTGCATATTCGGTAAAGGGATGGTATGCCCGAAGGAAGAGTGAAATAAAAATACGAACAACTATGTTATAATTTGATTGTTATCTGTTGACACTGCTTAAAACTTACTAAGCATTGTAATGCTTACTCCGTTTACTCTGTTTCCTCTGTTTTATAGATCTCATTGCGAAGCTACAGGCTCGGGGATCGTCAGCAACTAGTCACACTATCACTATCCACTGTTTGGTACTGCTATGTTTTGGATTATCTTATGGCATGTATAAAATAGACTAGTGGCGGAAGAATATTTTGGTTAATGTATATAGCCATGCGAAAATGGCTTATATATGTTTGAGCATAATGTTATAATCATTTGGTATGGAATGGTTAATCACTATCATAATTTGTGCTATTTATGCTAAAAGGGCTAGTTGAATCATGGAAACTATGAAATAGGTAAAGTCTACCTTAAAGGCAGATGCTGGCAGCAGCAGTGATGTAGATTTGGAAAATCACTAAAAATAGTAGGATTGGAATTAAATAATTAATAAATTATGTAAACGAACCTTGATGAATCTATTTTCATAGGAAAGTAACGAAACGATCATATGGACAGTATGTTAAGAGATATTCAGGTTCTCGTGAGACAGGGCCAGAACGGTTTCTGGATTCCCTGTTCCGACTTTGGAAATTCATTATAAATTAACCAGAGATAATTAGGAGTCATGCCATATATGTATAGATTCCTCTCTGAGTCTAGTTTCTATATAAAGAAACGGAATCAGTATTGAAGCTCTGTGCAGGGAGATATCCAAGTCGTAATGCACAAAGGTCAGTGTAGTCCATCCCTGTAACATGGGAGACTTTGACTAATAAACTGTACTAATTGGCCTGACCAAAAATTATAGAAAAAAATATGTAGATGGGCATATGAGTCTAGTTTTAGGGAAAAATTACGAAACTGATTTTCGAGTTGTGAAACTCAAGATATGATTTTTAAGGTGACAATGTCGCAGTTAGCCAACTGCCTGGAAAATTTTAAAATGGATTGCGATAGTAAGCGAATTTAGTCTGTGAACCCCTCGTGTCTGACTCCGGCAACGGTCTCGGGTACGGGGTGTTACACCCAATACCTCATTTTTCGAAACCAGTTCATTTTAAGATTAACCACTTGTACTTAGCTAATTGTCCAATTAGCAAAAATTATCATATCAAATTTCAATAAAAAAAACTACAATAAACTCGTAATATTATTAAATAATATTTACTGACTTGATATCAAAATAAGAAGTTTTGAAATCGTCATTTCCAGTACTATTTAAAAATGGACTATTACAAACCTAGAGGCAAAGTCTCAAGGTTCGAGACGATTCGTAAATAAAATTTTAAATAGAATTTTAAATTGCAAGTCAAGTAATTAATTCATTGTTGTAGAATTTTTGTTGAAAACGTTTTCTCTGAGTCTTAAGCTTGTAGTAAATTCCTTAAGCGTAATAACTTATTTATCTATGTTATAAACATCTATTAAATTATTTTTATTTGGTATGAAAAATGTTCTAAGTTAAGTTTCTATAAAAGGATTTAGTATTATGAGATTTCCAACTCGTGCTATATCTCCATAAGGTATGCATTATATAATTAGTTAATCGAGTGTAGCACCCTAAAGCCCGGATTTGGAAATCGGGTCGGGTATAGGGTGTTACATCAACTGTAACACCCCTTACCCGAGACCGTTGCCAGAGTCGAGCTCGAGGCATTACTTTACTTAACTTAAAAATTGGGGACATTAAATTTTACGTTTGAAATTAATTTAACTTTTCACAACAAAGCTGTCCACCTGCGCAGTAGTTACTAATTTAGTTATAACTCGAGCTATGAAATTTGAAATTTAAATCCATAAACTTTCCCTAAAACTAGACTCATATGTCTTCTTACCATCAATTTTTTCAGAATTTTTTGTTAAGCCAATTAGTACAGTTTATTAGTTAAAGTCACCCCTATTTCACCACTTGACTATCCTTACCTCTTGTCACTAAAAACAAGCTTTCTCATTGTAGGATTTTCATATGGTGTTCTCACTTGTTTCTACAGAAAATCGACTCAATAAGGAATCTATAAATATTAACTACAACTCATAACCATTTTTGTACAATTTTTAATTATTTTCTAAACTCAAAACAGAGGACTCCAAAAATAGTTCTGACCCTATCTCACTAAAATTCACATATCTTAAAATATAACATTCATTTTGCTACACCATTATTTTTCTATGAAAGTAGACTCAATAAGATTTAATTCTATATATAATTCACCTTCTGCTGCATTTTATACTATCCTAGGTGATTTTTTAAAGTCACGTCACTATTTCTACTTGAAATCTGTTTCTTTACAAATTTTACTCTTTCATGATTTCTATGCATGATTTATCACCTAAACATTTGTAACAACAAACACCTTCATAATTAGCCATTTTAACAACCACTCATCATCAAATACTTACATATCATTCTTTAGAAAAATCATAAATACAAACATTCAAAATAACTAAGTCCCTATACATGCCATAACCCAAACATGGTTCATCATAAAATACTGAGTTGTTGTCGTTGATAGTGTGGATGATCTCCGACGTCTTTAAGTTCCCGAAAGTAGCTTTACAATACTATAAGAGAAAGAAAAAGAAAAGAAGTAAGCATAAAGCTTAGTAAGTTATAAGCATAAAGCTTAGTAAGTTTACTAGCAAATAAATAACAACATTTAACACAAATAATTAAACTCAAATGTCAAGATCTCTAGTTTACTCTTTATTTAATCTCATTCTCGTTCTCTTGCTGGTTTACTTAGTTAACTCATAATGGTAACTTATTCTTCTCTTGCTGAAACATTGAGTATTAATTGATAATATAGTAAGTTCTTAACTCTTATAGCTCATCTGAGCTTGCCATTTATGCTTTTAAATGAACTTTCATTAACTTGATTCGTTTACTAGCCTGTTGAGCCACGTTGGAATAATAATGACATACTTGGGTCTTTTCTGATAATAACATGCCAAATCCATATCCCAGACACGGTCTTACATGGGAAGTTCTCATATTGGTGCCTATGCCATGTCCCAGACATGGTCTTACGGGGGACCTCTCATCTTGGCGCCAACGCCATGTCCCAGACATGGTCTTACATGGGACCTCTCATCTCGTTACCAACACCATGTCCCAGACATAGTCTTACATGGGACCTCTCATCTCGGTGCCAACGCCATGTCCCAGACATGGTCTTACATGGGATCTCTTTACCCAAATGTCATGACATTTGTATCCGATACATTCCTAATGTTTCAACGGGGCTTTTATCACTGATTCTATCATCTCATACTTAAGTCAACATTAGATATTTTCATGAAATAAATACATAATTGCTGAAAATAACAGAATTAATAATAATTATCAAAATATTGCATGTATTTACCGTACACTTACCTCAGTACAAAAATATGATCAAATCTAACACTTTAGTCCTCAATCTTTTTCTTTCCCCGGTCTAGCTCTGAATTTCGTTCTTCGTAATCTATAATTGAAAATTTAGCTTATTTAATACCCACATTCATCAAAACAGTCCTTGACTCTAACTTTGTTAAAATTATGATTTTGCCCCTAAACTTTTACATAATTACACTTTTGCCCCAAATCTCGGAAATTAAACTTCATCTCTTATTCTTATATTTTCTAACATGCTGAACATTTTTTCCTTCTATGACAACATCAAATTCTTACTCTAACACTTACTTATGAACATTAGGTATTTTTGCCGATTATGTCAATATACTCGTTTTCACTTAAAATCGACTAGCAAAAGTTGTTTAATATAATTTATAGCTTCATATCTTACCATAAAACATCAAAATAAACATATTTCACCTATGGGTATTTTTCCAAATATGAACCCTATGTTAAATTATTGCTAGAATAAGCTAAATTAAGCTAATGGGTTTCCAAAAACGTAAAGATCATTAAAAATAGGGCTAGAACAGACTTACAATCGAGCTTGGAAGCTAGAAAAACCCTAGACATGGTTTCCCCTTGTGAAATTTGGCTATGGGGTTGAAGATGATCAAAAATTGGCTTTTAATTTTGTTTTTAATTCATTTTAATAACTAAATGACTAAAATGCCCTTAATGAAAAACTTTGGAAACATGCCTAACCATGTCCATTTTTGTCCACCAACTTAACCAATGGTCTAGTTACCATATAAAGACCTCCAATTTAAAATTTCATAACAATTGGACACCTCTAACATATAGAACTCAACTTTTGCACTTTTACAATTTAGTCCTTTTGACTAAATTGAGTGCCCAAACGTTAAAATTGTAGGCCATAGAAATATAATAAAAATAAATTTTTCCTCATCAAATTTGTGGTCTCGAAACCACTGTTTCGATAACCTTAAATTTGGGTCATTACAACTCTCCCCCATTAAGGATTTTCGTCCTCGAAAATCTTACTAGTACAGAGATTCGGGTATTGTTTCCTCATTGTCTCTTCCGGTTCCCATGTCGCTTCCTCAATCAGTGCTTTTGCCATAATAATTTCACCAATTTTATCTTTTTTTGTTTTTAAGCTCATTTGTTTCCTGTGCTAATATCTTAACCGGTTCTTCACTATAAGTCATATCCGGTTGAATCTCCACTTCTGTCGGAGTAATAACATGTGAAGGATTTGATCGATACCATTGTAGCATAGATACATGAAAAACATTATGAATTCTATCGAGTTCCGGTGGTAATGCCAATCGATAAGCAACCGGTCCAATTCTTTCTAGGATTTCATACGGTCTGATAAATCTTGGACTCAATTTACCTTTTCGACCGAACAGGAGAACTTTCTTCCAAGGAGACACTTTTAAGAATACTTTATCACCCACCTGAAATTAAATCTCTTTTCATTTAAGATCAGCATATGACTTCTGACGATCAGAAGCTGCTTTTAGACTATCCCAAATCAGCCTTACTTTTTCTTTTGTTTCCCGGATAAAATCAACCCCATGTATCTTCTTTTCACTGAGCTCTGTCCAATATAACGATGTTCTACATTTTATACCATACAAAGCTTCATATGGAGCCATTTTAATACTGGACTGATAACTGTTATTATAAGCAAATTCAATCAAAGGTAGATACCTTTCCCAATTACCTTCAAATTCTAATATACAACATCGGAGCATATCTTTCAATACCTGAATTACACTCTTATATTGGCCATCTGTCTGAGGATGAAATGCAGTGCTAAAACGTAACTGAGTACCCAAAGCTTCTTGCAATTTGTCCCAGAAACGAGACGTAAATCGGGGATCTCTATCTGATATAATGGAGATTGGCACTCCATGTAGTCTGACAATCTCAGATATGTACAAGCCAGCCAATTTATCTAAAGAATAATCCATACATACCAAAATAAAGTGCGCGGACTTTGTCAATCGGTCGACAATTACCCAAATGGCATCTTTCTTCTTTAGAGACATCGGTAACCCAGATACAAAATCCATAGTGATTCTTTCCCATTTCCATTCCGGTATAGTGATTGGCGGAAGTAATCCCGAAGGCACTTGATGTTTAGCTTTAACCTGTTGACATACCAAACACCTTGACACAAACTCAGAGATATCACGTTTTATACTCGGCCACCAATACATATTTTTCAGATCATTATACATTTTATTACTCCCCGGATGTACGGACATAGTACCACCGTGGGCCTCGTGTAAAATCTTTTGTATGAGCTCTGTATCCTTCGGCACACATACTCTACCTCGGAATAATATAAAATCGTCAGTCCCAATCTGGAATTCTAAATCATTACCAGATTCACAATGTACCCGTTTAGCCTATAACTTCTCATCATTTTTTGAGCCTCACATATTTGTTGACGAAACATCGATTTAGCCTTCATTTCAGTTATGATTGAACCATCATCAGTCAGTGACAACCGGGCATTCATAGCTCGTAAAGCAAACAGAGATTTCTGGCTCAAAGCATCAGCTACAACATTAGCCTTACCTGGATGATAATCAATAACCAATTCATAATCTTTTATCAATTTTGGCCATCTGTGTTGTCTCAAATAAAAATCTTTCTATGTCATCAAATACTTCAAGCTTTTATGATCAGTATAAATATGACAATTTTCACCATACAAATAATGCCGCCATATTTTCAATGCAAATACAATAGCAGCTAATTTAAGATCATGTACCGGGTAGTTTCTTTCATGTGGCTTAAGTTGTCTTGAAGCATAGGCTATTACTTTATCTTCTTGCATCAAGACACAACCCAAACCATTTAATGATGCATCACTATAAATAATAAATTCCTTACCCGATTCAGGCTGTACCACCACAGCTGCTTCAGTCAACAATTTCTTCAAGCGGTCAAAACTTTGCTGACATTTATTTGTCTATTCAAATTTAACATCTTTCTGTAATAAACGGGTCATCGGAGAAGCTATCATAGAAAACCCCCGTACAAATCTCCGATAATAGCCAGCTAAATCCAAGAAACTTCTAACTTCAGATACATTATTCGGTGGACTCCAATTGAAAATAGCTGAGTTTTTACTTGAATCTACCCTGATGCCTTCTACAGATACAATATGTCCAAGAAAACCTACCTCTTGAAGCCAAAATTCACATTTATTGAATTTAGCAGAAAGCTTCTTTTCACGCAGAATTTGCAACATTATTCTCAAATGTTTTGCATGCTCATTTTCATCTCAAGAATAGACTAAAATATCATCAATGAAAACTACTACAAACCTATCTAAATACGGTCTAAATATCCTGTTCATCAAATCCATAAATACTGCAGGTGCATTAGTCAGCCCAAACGGCATAACTAGAAACTCATAATGCCTATACCTGGTTCTGAAAGATGTCTTTGGCCTCTTTTACCCGTAACTGGTAATAACCCGATCGGAGATCAATCTTCGAGAATATTGTGGCACCTTTCAGCTGATCAAACAAGTCATCAATTCGAGGCAACGATACTTATTCTTTATAGTTACCTTATTAAGCTGTCGATAGTCCATACACAATCTCAAAGACCCGTCTTTCTTTTTCACAAACAAAACAGGAGCACCCCAGGGTGAATGACTCGGACGAACAAAACCTCTATCAACAAGTTCCTGTAATTGTATCTTTAAATCTTTCAATTCTATAGGAGCCATATGATACGGAGCTATGGAAATTGGGGTAGTTCCCGGATTCAGATCTATAGAGAATTCCACTTCTCATTCTGGTGGCAACCCTAGTAATTCCTCTGGAAACACATTAGAAAATTTACATACAACTGGCACTTCCTGTATCTTTGACTCAGATACCTTAGTATCCAACACATATGCCAAATAAACATCATACCGTTTTCTGACACACCTCTGAGCTGTCATCACTAAAATCACATCAGATAATTCCTCTGTCTAATCAGATTTAACCCGAAGTAATTCTCCATTTTGGCACTTCAGCACAATATATTTCTTTTTACAGTTTACTACTGCATCATGCTGAGTTCACCAATCCATGCCCAATATCACATCAAACTCATCGAAAGGCAATAACATCAAGTCAACCGGAAAACAAATACCTTTTACCATCAGTGGACAATTTTTACAAACTTTATCCACCACCACAAACTAGCCCAGGGGGTTCGAGACTTTAACCATAAATTCAGTAGGTTCAACAGACAAATTTTTAACAAATACTAATTTTGTGCATATGTATGAATGTGTAGAGCCAGGATCAATTAATGCAATAACATTAGTATCATAGAGAGAAAATGTATCGATAATTACATCAGGGGAGGATGCCTCTCCACGAGCACGAATAGCATATGTTCTTACGGGTGCTCTAACATCTGATCTAACTGATGAGTCTCTGGGCATACCCCTGTTATTCACTCCAACTCCTAGGTTTCTCTGTGGTCTACCTCTGGTAGAAACATTTCCTGATCTCGTACTAGGTATAACTTCTCTCTTAGCTGTTTCAGGACAATCCCGAATAAAGTGATCTAGTGCACCACATCTAAAACAAACATTATCACTTGCTCTGCATTCTTCGGGATGGCGTCAACCACATTGAAGACATTCTGGCCTAGAAGGTCGAGTACTGCCCGTACTTGCAACTATAGTGGTTTGAGCTCTAGAACCCTCAAATCTTCTACTTCTGCTTCGGCTAGAATATCTGGCTGGAAAATTTGATCCACTAGAGAGCTCTCTAGGCCTCTTAGACGTAGATTGAAATGATTTACTCATTTGTCTTTTTTTTTTTGTATCTTGCACTTCAACTTCAGCTTTGGCCTTCTCTTTTTCTTTTAACAAATCTTCTACTGTACAGGCTCTTTCCACTAGAAAAACAAACTCTCTGATTTCCAATACACCCACTGATAGTCGGATGTCATCATTAAGCCCATCTTTAAATCTCTTGCACATGTTAGTTTTGGTGGACACAAATTCCCGGGCATATTTACTAAGTCTGATAAATTCACGTTCATATTCAGTCACGGTCATCTTACCTTGTTTTAGCTTAAGAAACTCCTTCCTTTTCTGATCTATAAATCTCTGGCTGATATACTTCTTACGGAACTCCTCTTGAAAGAAATCCCAGGTAACCCTCTCACTTGGTACCACTGACACGAGAGTCTTCCACCAGTGATAGGCTGAATCTCGAAAAAGTGAAACAACACACTTTATACATTCTTCAGGTGTACAAGATAATTCTTCAAAAACTCGGATAGTATTTTTGAGCCAAAATTCAGCTTTCTCGGCATCATCGTCTTTGGTAGCCCGAAACTCTTCAGCCCATTATTTCTAGATCTTATCAACTGGAAGTCTCTCTCTGATAACTATACCTGCAGCTAGGGAAGCTATTTGGGGAACCTGAGAATCATGAGGGGGTGGATGTCTCACAGTTGGATTCGTACAAACGAACTTGGCAAACCAATCATTCCTAGCTTGGAAGAAGGCTTCTCTAGCTCCTCATCCCTAACTAACTAATATGGGCCTTTCACTAACATTGACATCTAGTGGCACAGTCCCTTCTATGGGAAAGGGCGGATTACTCTCTACTTCATCAGTGCCAACTCGTTCGGGATCCATAACTATAAAAGAAAACATTTTAAAATCGTCAAGAGTCGTCACACTATCAAAATATAAGTATGGCATGTATGGGTAGACTCTTATTCATACTGAGTATTTCGAGAACCGACTAAACCTGCTCAGATACAAACAAAATGTAACACCCCTTACCCGAGACCATTTTTGGAGTCGAGCTCGAGGCAATACTTTACTTAACTTAAAAATTCGGGGCATAAAATTTTACTTTTGAAATTAATTTCACTATTCACAACAAAGCTGTCCACTTGCGCAGCAGTTACTAATTTAGTTATTAACTTGAGCTACGAAATTCAAAATTTAAATCCATAAATTTTCCCCAAAACTAGACTCATATTTATTCTTACCACCAACTTTTTAGAATTTTTGGTTCGCCAATTAGTATAGTTTATTAGTTAAAGTCTCCCCTGTTTCACCACTCGACTATCCTAACCTCTTGTCACTAAAAATAAGCTTTCTCATTGTAGGATTTTCATATGGTGTTCTCACTTATTTCTACAGAAAATCGACTTAATAAGGAATCTAGGCATATAAACTACAACTCATAAGCATTTTTGTACAATTTTTAATTATTTTCTAAACTCAGAATAGAGGACTCCAAAAACAATTCTAACCCCGTCTCACTAAAATTCACATATCTTAAAATATAAAATTCATTTTGCTACACCATTATTTTTCTATGAAAGTAGACTCAATAAGATTTAATTATATATATCATTCACCTTTCTAATTCATTTTATACTATCCTAGGTGATTTTTCAAAGTCACGTCACTGTTGCTGCTTGAAATCTATTTCTTTACAAATTTTACTCTTTCATGATTTCTATGCATGATTTATCACCTAAACATTTGTAACAACAAACACCTTCATACTTAGCCATTTTAATAACCATTCATCATCAAATACTTACATATCATTCTTTAGCAAAATCATAAATACAAACATTCAAAATAACTAAGTCTCTATACATGCCATAACCCAAACATGGTTTATTATAAAATACCGAGTTGTTGTCATTGATAGTGTGGACGATCTCTGACGTCTTTAAGTTTTCGAAAGTAGCTTTACAATACTATAAGAGAAAGAAAAATAAAAGAAGTAGGCATAAAGCTTAGTAAGTTTACTAGCAAATAAATAACAGCATTTAACACAAATAATTAAACTCAAATGTCAAGATCTCTAGTTTACTCTTTATTTAATCTCATTCTCATTCTCTTGTTGGTTTACTTAGTTAACTCATGATTGTAACTTATTCTTCTCTTGCTGAAACATTGAGTATCAATTGATAATATAGTAAGTTCTTAACTCTTATAACTCATCTGAGCTTGCCATTTATGCTTTTAAATGAACTTTCATTAACATGATTCGTTTACCACGTTGGAATAATGAGATACTTGGGTCTTTTCTGATAATAACATGCCAAAGCCATGTCCAAGACATGGTCTTACATGGGAAATTCTCATATCGGTGCCTATGCCATGTCCCAGACATGGTCTTACGGGGGACCTTTCATCTCGGCGCCAACGCCATGTCCCAGACATGGTCTTACATGGGACCTTTCATCTCGGTGCCAACACCATGTCCCAGACATGGTCTTACATGGGATCTCTTTACCCAAATGTCATGACATTTGTATTCGATACGTTCCTAATATTTCAACGGGGCTTTTATCACTGATTCTCTATCATCTAATACTTAAGTCAACATTAGATATTTTCATGAAATAAATACATAATTGCTGAAAAATAACAGTATTAATAATAATTATCAAAATATTGCGTTTATTTACCATAAACTTTCCTCAGTACAAAAATGTGATCAAATCTAACACTTTAGTCCTCAATCTTTTTCTTTCATCGGTCTAGCTCCGAATTTTGTTCTTCGTGATCTATAATTACAAATTTAGATTATTTAATACCCACATTCATCAAAACAGCCCTCGCCTCTAACTTTGACAAAATTATGATTTTGCCCCTAAACTTTTACATAATTACACTTTTGCCCCAAAGCTCGAAAATTAAACTTCATCTCTTATTCTTATGTTTTATAACATGCTGAACATTTTTTTTCTTCTATGAAAACATCAAATTCTTACTCTATCACTTACTTATGAACATTAGGTATTTTTGCCGATTATGTCAATATACTCGTTTTCACTTAAAATCGACTAGAAAAAGTTGTTTAACATAATTTCTAGCTTTCATATTATACCATAAAACATCAAAATAAATATATTTCACCTATGGGTATTTTTCCAAATATGAACCCTAGGTTAAATTATTACTAGAATAAGCTAAATTAAGCTATCGGGTTTCTAAAAATATAAAGAACATTAAAAACGATGCTAGAACATACTTACAATCGAGCTTGGAAGCTTGAAAAACTCTATCCATGGTTTCCCCTTGTGAAATTCGGCCATGGGGTTGAAGATGATCAAAAATTGACTTTTAATTTTGATTTTAATTCATTTTAATAACTAAATGACTACAGTACCCTTAATGAAAAACTTTGGAAACGTGCCTAACCATGTCCATTTTTTTCCACCAACTTAACCAATGGTATAATTACCATATAAATACCTCCAATTTAAAATTTCATAACAATTGGACACCTCTAACATATAAAACTCAACTTTTTCACTTTTTACAATTTAGTCCTTTTGACTAAATTGAGTGCCCAAACGTCAAAATTTTTGTACGAAATTTTCTTGAAATATTTCCATGAAATTGGAGGTCATAGAAATATAATAAAAATAAATTTTTCCTCATCGGATTTGTGGTCCCGAAACCACTGTTCCGATAACCTTAAATTTGGGCCATTACATCAACAGAGTTCCAAGGTGAGTTAAACTAGTGTCATTCCAAGGACGCAAAAAGGGCATTGCAAGAATGGGTAGGGGAGAAAGTCACGAGTCACGGATCAAAGCTCATGACGATTACGCAAAGAATGTAACACCCCTAACCCCGTCACCGTTGTCAGATTAGGGTTACAGAGTATTACCGCACATATTGAATCAAATGACAGTATAAAACCATCCAATTATTAATTTAAATATCAAATATTTAAAACCAATCATCATTCATAGCATATTTACAAACACGAGCCTTATAAAGAGCTTACGAAACTTAAAAATCAAGTTAGAAACAATTAAGGACTAATTTGAAATAAAATAGAAAAATGTAGAAAAATTGAAAATATGGGTCACACAGTCGTGTGGCCCAGAAACATGGTTGTGTGGCCAAACCGTGTACAATTTGAAAATAAGGTCAGATGGCCGTGTGGCCAGACCGTGCGAAAATCAAAATAGGGTCAGACGACCGTGTCGCAGACTGTGTGCCAATCCGTGTGTGATTCAAAATAAGGTCACACGGTCATGTCTCCAGGCTGTGTAACAACCTGAGACCGTGTGGGATAAACCTACACTAAAATTAAATAGGCCACACGGTCGTGTGACAACCCGTGTGCACTTAAAATGACTTCCAAAACAAGCCAAAACAATACACATTTCTTAAGTGCCAAGCCAAACCAAAATCAACCATTCACATGCCTTCAAAACACACTTGAATAAGCTTAAAACATACCAAAAACATGCAACCTAAGTGCCTAACCAATATGCCCTCATTGGCACCACATATAATCAACATTTATAAACCAATCAAATCATCCATTCTAGCCTTCTAACTATCATTAAACACACCAAACTTGTTACCATACAATCATTCAAAAATACCATTAAAACACAACTTATAACTACAAATTACCAAGATACCAAATATGCAATACATATACCAACTTTGCACATAAGTGCACTTACAACTAAAGTACCAAAACATGTCCAACATTTGCAAAATAAGTATCCTATATACATGCCACAAGTAACAACAATTCAAGTCTTCAAAATCTATCGATGTTAGAAGATGGTAGGTGCGAGCTCCGTTAATCCGATCGACGCGCCCCAGTTACCCAAAATCTACATAACATAATAACAGGAGTAAATATATACAATAATTAGTAAGTTCATACAATTCAATTCAATAACTTACCTTATTCATTTAATAGATAATTGAAAATAACTATTCAAACTAATATCCCTATCATGACAAAGTTCAATAACTCTAAATCAGTAATTAACGATCATACAGATAGTCAAAATTCATATTTTGTCCACGTTAATAATACAATGTATATATTTTGATTTTCTGATGGAACTTTGTAAAAGAACTCACTACACAAGTGTAAAAACATTTAATGCTCATTCGAGCTAATCGAGTACAGAAATACATGTGTCAGGTTACCTGTCCGGGTTAAACCATTGACAACACAAAAAAATAGCCTGACTAGGGCTATGTATACATGTAAGGTTCCTAGTCTAGGCTAAACCTATAAAATGACAACGAATTACCAGTCCAGGCTAAATCTGTGTTACATGTATATCCGAGTCCACAACAAATGCTAGAGCTCCATCTAGAACAGGAATCATTCAGAAACCTCATGTATGAGACTTTTACTCGGTCTCTCAGATTTTTTCTTAGAATTTGATTTATTACCGCATAGTTTGATTTCCATTTCAATAGTTTATATGCAAATATGTAACAACATTTAATAACGAGTTGTAACTACACAAGATAGTATGAACTTACTTGTCAAGTGATTCAACTATCGGGCACTAATTGATAATTTTTCCTTTTCCTCGTACGTTCTCTGATCGTTGAGATTCTTGATCATGCAAGAGAAGAAATTTTGGCCGAAAGCTTGCTACCTTCAAGTTTTGACTATTTTTTCAAAGTGAAAGGAAAAAGATGATGGCCAATTTATCTTTTGTTTATTTTAATTTTGCTTAATTACTAAATTACAATTTTACCCTTTAAAAATTAACTTAATTTCATGTTACAACACTCCAAAATCGTCCCCTACAATTTAAGGCAATTAAACCTATATTGATTAACTTTTGCATCTATTTCAGTTTAATCTTTTTACCTAATTAACTATCTAAACGATAAAATTTCTTAACCAAACTTTAATATAACACTAATAAATACTTGTAAATATCAAATAAATAATATTTACTAACTGACTTGTCAGAATTGTGGTCCCAAAACCACTGTTTTCGACACCACTGAAAAACGGGATGTTACAAAGAACGTGCCATAATGGTCAATGGATGAAATGGGGCTTATTTGATCCATATGAACTGGCTCAATTCATGGAACCCATGGATAAGCCAATCTACTTGAAGTTTTGGTGGCCTAGTGAAACACTCTAGTAAAACTAGAGTTACAAGGGTAAATAGGGTAAATCATAAAGGGATAAGATTGTGTAGTGTTTAAATCCCTTAAGACTTTCAATTGTAGGTAGGCTTTAATCTTGACCGTCGATTTAACTCAATTTGTATCGGTAGTTTCGAGGAGCTCAATTATAAATAGAGGCTTCCCTCTTTATTTGTAATTTGTTCACTCCATTCATAGTTTGAATATATTTGAGAATATTTACTCAGACACTTGGCATGCTATTTTCTTTTGGTTTTTCTATTCTTCGTTGCTCTTTCATTTTGAGTGTGTTTCTACTATATTTTCGGTGCCTTAGAGGAATGCTATGAGAATTCTCACTTTGTGATAATTAGGTTGACTTAGGCGCATTTGAAGCGTATAAATTGCCTAAGGGCACACAGATTATGAGACGAAAGGTACACTTAGACATTGTTAATTCCTAAGTACTATAGGTAGTAGCCAATTAAGTCTTAACTCGATTGGCATGAGCATTGTTACCAATGCATGAGGACATGGGTTCGAGTGCATTGAAGCACATTATCCTCTTATTAATGGGTTGGGAAGGGGTTATGGGTAGTTTTAGGCATTATATCAAAAAGAGCATATATGATTAGGAAAAGAAAAATATTATAATTAGTAAGCTATCAACATTAATAAACTTTTTCTTTAATATAAAATATTTAATAAATAATAAAACTTAAGCTTATTTTATTTGGTTCATACATTTACATTCTAAGCTAAAACTTTCTTTGTAAAAAATAATTTATGTATGTTTAAGTAAGAGAATTACTACTCACATAATTATCTTTATAATTAACTTAACAACTTTTTATGAAAATTGCCTATTTTTTATTTATTACGAAATTATATGTTTAAATATAAGCAACTTCTACACATGATTTTAATTAATTAATAAATTGTGGATTAATCTTATATATCGTAAAGAATATTATATTATTATATTTGTATTTATCATTATTATATATCATAAATTTTATTAATTAATGATTTAAATATACATAAGATCTTTTAATCCTTAAATTTATAGGATTTTTAGACTTTGAAATAAAGATACTAAGATTTTTCTACCCTCAGCAATTGAATTTTTAATAGGAAAAAAAAATACTAACAATTACTTTATATTACAAAAAAATTATAAATTATATAAATTATAATTATTGTTAATATTAATTATAAATATTTTAATATTTCTATTATTGTGTTTGTTATTTAAAATATATTATGTACAAGGCACATGTGTCAAAACAAATAAATGAAAAAAAAAAAACCAGCAACAACATAGAACATACACAACTAGAAAAAACTATACAGAAACTCGAACAAAGTTGACAAAAACTGAATACTTGAAATATTTTCTTTCTTTTCAGAACCTGATGGGGGTCTAATGTGGATATAATTTTTGTATATTTGAATGCCTAGGACTTTTCATCTCTTCTGGAAGTTAAAAGCCTTGATCGACACTGCAAATATGGAGCCGAAGAGCACACATATTCCAACCACTACCATTGCAACGATTTCCACAAATTCATTTCTAAAATCGAAGTAGTTTCTTACAAAATGTTCCACTGTTTCTCCAGAATCAAATTTCTCATTTATGTCTCCATACTGTGAAGCTATTAGTCCATAAATTGTCCAAGAAACGGGGCATGCCCAATAGTACCATCTCCACCATATAGGAATCCTCTGTCATATCAATAATTTCTACCATTACCCCATATATATAGTTTCATTCTCTATATTAAGAAAGTTGCAAAAGGGTTTCTATTGCTTACTGTTCGGGGGATGATGAATCCGGAGAACAGATTCCATATTGCAAAGAACGCAGATGAAACTATGGCAGCAATATTGTGGTTTGGAGTAACAGCCACAGCCATCATCCCATAGAAGGTGAAGTATAAGAATGTGAAATACATGAAGAACAGATACCAGAAGAATTTGGCTGCTGTCCACTGGAATCCAATCATGGCATACGCTATAACTCCGTAAATGGCAGTTTGAACTAATACGTACGGCAGCTCAATCACAACCTGCAAAATAATTGGTAAGCATCAGCTTGTTGGATTAGTTCATTGCAAATGTTTGATTCTTAATCTCTAAAAGGCAATATTACCTGTCCAAATGCATATGGCAGCGCTGAATACATCCCAGTTGCTCTTTCTCTATAAAAGACTGTTCTTTCAACTGCCACAACTGGTTGGACTGATGCACAATTTTGGAATCCTATAAAGAGAACCGCAGCATACATAGAACCCATGGAATTGAAAACATCTTGTTCCCTTGTTCTGCGTTATCAAGTAATTTGATTGGTTTAGAGATTAAAACACTGATTTTTTTATTGCATGTCATTGCATTGTTTGCATTAAATTTTCATATACCTTTTGGAGCCTATATCCCAAAAAATGGTCCCAAACAATAGACCAATAACGGTTGTGAATAAAAATCTCACTGCATTGTATGGTGGGTTTCGCCAGTAAGACCAGTACTGCTTCCAGAGGCAAGCCATACATTGAGTAAGCAAAGATTGTGAATATCTAGTCTGAAAGTATAAATCCTTGGAACCTGGAGCAGGACTGCTTAGTTCCTTCACCAATGCCTTGTTTCTCCTGTACCATTATTTTATATTGTCAATGGTTTTATAACCAACGAATTATGAAATTAACTTTAATAATCTTTCAAGGACTTGGATAATTATGTTATAATATGACAGTTTTGATTCCAGATTAGTTAATAGCTCTCCAATAGCATAACCCTTAAACACTTTGACTTGATATGATTTGAGCTTAAACCATGAATTTCTGAGTCTTTCAGGTGATCCTACCGATATAGTTCTGAGTTCTTGTATATGTCGGCGAAGTTGACACCAAGGGCTTCTTCTTGTGCTGCTGACGTAATCTCCAACATCCAGGTTGCTGGATTGTAACCATCCTTTATCTTTGGGATTCCATTTATTTCCTTCAAGAAGAAAAATCTCGGGAATTTTGTCACAGCTATAAAATAAATGCCACAAAATATCATGCATTAATGCGACTAACCTCAAAATATTTTATCAGATAGCAAGAATGGTGGCCTAATGGACCCATATATATTTCTTCACCTCCCCTTTTGAGCAAAAGTAGCTGTTTTTTGTTGGTTTTGTAATTGTATTAGTGTTAGCAAGCCACAAGATATTAATGGAAGCCAAAACTGGGAAATGACTCACCTCATCAAATGCATCAAATATATCAATGCTTGGTTGGTGGATGGTACACACCACAGTTCTTCCTGTATCGACAGTGTTCCTCACTGTTCTCATTACTACAGCTGCAGCCCTGGCATCAAGACCAGAGGTAGGCTCATCCATGAATATTATGGATGGGTTGGCGACAAGTTCAACTGCAATTGTTAGCCTCTTGCGTGCCTCAGTTGAGAGGCCATTCACCCCGGGCAATCCTACAAGTGCTTCTCTCAGTGAGGTTAGCTCCACAAGCTCCATAACTTCCTCAATGAACATCTGTAAACACCAAATTGATTTAAAACAAATAAAGCTTTTTAAAGCAAGCACATCTTAACTTGACCCTTAACTACGTATTGACTTTCAAAACATTATCTCTCTTTTTGGTATTTGTCGTTTTTTAGTTCTTTAGTTGATTTAAAATCAATGTATCCAACAAACTCAAACAACAGAAGTGTTTCTGAATGATACTACATCTTTATTCTGTAGAAAATATAAGATTGTAGAAGCAATTTTCAGCATACCGTCTTGGTCTCAGGATTGACCTCTGGGGGTAGTCTAAGCCATGCGGAGAAAAGCAAGGACTCATAGACTGTAACATGTGGGGAATGGATGTCTGTTTGCTCACAATATCCGGATATGCGAGCAAATGTTTCCTGTTTCTTTGGATATCCAGAAATTTTGATGGTTCCCTTAACATACCCACCGGATTTTCTTCCTGCCAACACATCCATTAGAGTGGTCTTGCCAGCACCACTTATACCCATCAGAGCTGTTAGGACTCCAGGCCTGAAAGCACCACATATTCCCTTCAAAAGTTCCAACCTGTCCTCAGAAATGCCTTGAGCTTTCATCTCCTACAAGCATTATAAAAATGAAGTTTAGCAACTCTCTCCAAGCTGTGTTTCCTCGTTACCAATTTTGAAACATACCTTTGCCTCCTGATAAAAATAGAGATACCTGTGGCATATCTACAGCATATCTGATTTCATCAAAGCTCATAGACAAGGGTTCAAAAGGAAGAACCATGCCCCTCTTCCTGCTCTGATTAGCATCATTGACACTACCAACTTTTGCAGAAAGTGATCTAAATGATACACTTCTTTGGCTTTCGTTCCCTCCCCCTGCATTATTTTGGCATTGATCATGTCACAGCATTAGTAATACAATATAGCATCTAGGAAATTAACTCACTGTTGTTTAATTTAACAAATGACTCACCAGAAGAACCTTCTCCCCTTGATGAAAGGTCAACTTTTTCTCTTGCCTTGCTAGCAATTTTCTCAGCTAATGTTTCTTTACTTATTACAGCTTGAGGCTTCCCAAATGCTGAATCAAATCAATCTATAAGAAAATAAGCTTCATGTCTGAAAACCAACAAATCTAATGAGAGAAACTTACGGTCAAGATACTTTAATGCCAATGTGAAAAGGAAATTGAATAGGAAACAGTATCCAATCAAAGCCCCTACACCAATCCAGTACCAACGTGCTTCAGGGAAAATTCCACGAGACTTTAAGATCAAAACTCCTAATGGCTCAGTAGAGTTGGGAGGAACCTACAATACAAATATTTTCATATTTTCAGCATTTGCAGCTGATCAAAATTAACAAAGTTCCCTATTTTTCATGCTTCAGTATCAAATTTGCTTCTTTTGTCAGCATTCAAGAAATTGTTGCATACTTGTCTCCAACTCTTCCCTAGAAATTCATTTACAGCTATGGCATTCTGCCCATACATCAATGGTGAGATCCAGTAACCCCATATCCACCATTTCTTGACAGCATCTAATGCAGCAAAATGTGGTAATCAACATCAAAACTCTATACACACTACTTAGGAAACAAAGATAACAACCATAATAGTTAGTCCTTTGATTTTTTATCACCTCGGGTTAAGACGAATCCTCCCATAACAAGAACTGCAAGCATGGCAAATGAACCGCAGGTATTTGCAACAATTATATTTCTTCCTAAGCCTCCCATGAATCTGAATAGTGCTGATGCCATTTGGCTAAGACATAGGAGCAATAAGTATTGCTTGAAAAACCTGCCGATAAGAGCTTTATTAAATCATGAGACACAATTATAAAAATGTACAACAGATACAAAAAAAGTATAGCTAGTTTCCCACCTCCCTACATTTGGGTCAAAGCCAATTACATAATAACTCATCAAAACCCATAGAGTAGCATCTAAGATGCTGATTGGAATCTTAAGAATCCAAGTTGGTAGAGAATATGCCCACGAAGGATAGAAGAGAAGGTCCCTTTGCTTGTAGAAGACAGGAAGTTTCAAGATAGTCAATGTAAGCTCTGCGAACCCATTGAACATTACCGTAACTAGAATAAAGAACAAAGCTCCCATAAAAATCCCACCATCTGTTATTGTATCTCGATGCATCTCTATCCTTAGAAAAATTGTCACTGTTATGAACCCAATGAAAATAAGCTGAAAAGTTCATCAAGAAGAGAATCATCAGTTCGGACATAAAATGTTGAAAGCATAGGAAACATTTCAAGTAATTTTCTTTACTCACTTGAAACATTTTGAAAACGTAGACAAACAAGTTCCTCTTCATTAGAAGAAGTTCCCTAGACAGACAAGCTTTTAGTAGCTCCTTCTTGGGAACACCATACTTGTCTTTTGATAAAGCATCTGGATGGCTTTTGGACTTGTCAAATGGGATTGCAAGATCATCGCCTAGTTTTTGCCCAATGTGGAAAGACTGAAATGCTTCAGCAAATTCCTTGACTGAGATAAAATTGTAAGGCTCGTCTATACGTGTCCAATACTGCTCTTGGTCTTTCTTTGACGTCACCTGTTGCACCCCAAATAATTTACAGCTATATTCAAACAGTATCTGAGTGTTTTATAGTAATAAAACTAACAAAAAAAATTATTAGCATTAGAATTACTTCCTGTAAGAAGTCAGCAACTCCTTTTCTTTTAGGACATTTGAAACCCATGTATTTGAAGAATTCAAGCACATTCTCCCGAGGACCTTGATATACTATCTGTCCATCTGAAAGAAGAATTACATCGTCAAACAGTTGGTATGTCTCCGGAGCTGGTTGGAGGAGAGAGATAAGAGCTGTTCCATTGAGGATATGAATGGACTGTCTCAACGAATTCACTATTTGGAACGTTGTTGAACTGTCCAAACCGGTAGATATCTCATCCATGAAAAGTGCCCTTGCTGGCCCAACCAGCATCTCACCTGTATGATATTTAGTGTTAAAAAGAAGGCATTAAAATCATGATTCATAAATCCACAATTCCGGAAATCAATTTTCTGTCAAGTACTTAATATTTTACCTGTAGTGACCCGCTTCTTTTGTCCACCAGAGATACCTCGTATCATTTCATCTCCCACCATGGTATCCGCACAAACTTCAAGCCCTAATATCTGCAAACTTCCAATATTAGATACTGGTGAAAAGATTCTATATCATTTATCATCATTTATTGGTCTCCATAGCTTGGGCCTGAAAATTTTACCTTAAGAATGTAATCTGTAACAACACCGGCTTCTTGTCCCTCTAGTGCAGCCGCCTGAAAAATTTACTAGTAGCATGTCATTTTAGTAAAACAAAATCTCCCTAATGAAATGAACAATTACGAAGAAATATATTAGACATATATTTATAGGGTCTCCCTACTATGTTGTCATACCTTCATATAGATATCAATATCAGGATCAGGCTTGATATTTGCTTCTTTCTCTCTACGAGACAACTCTGCCAACATCTCTGCCAATTAATAGCCAAAAAAAAAAAAACCATTAGATGGAGAACATAGAACTGTTGAGACAAATCCGATGTCAATGTTCAGGATAATTCATTTTTACCATAACGAGGTCCAACCCCTTGACATCTTGCAGAAAAGGCTAATGTTTCTCTGACTGTCATTTCTCCTATATGAAGATCATATTGACTTATATAAGCTGATGTTCTCTGTGGTACAAATTCTTCCATTCCATATCCATTATAAGTTACTCTGCCTGAAAACTGAGATTTTCATATGTGCCCATATTAAAGCCAATCAACTAACTCCCCAGAAAGAAAAGTGGAAATGGAATGAAATTTGGCTTCTTACTTTCAAATCTTTACCGAGTTTTCCAGCCAAAGCCAATAGTAATGTAGTTTTGCCTGAGCTTGGAGGCCCTAAAAGCAACGTCATTCTGCACAAGTTTGATCAAATAAGTCAGTGGAGCCAACATTTGAAGAGATTTTGACTGAAATCTGATGAAAAACATAGTTATCTTCTTACCTTCGGGGTTTAATAACTCCACTAACGTCATTGAGGATTGGAAATGGTTTCTTTCTACTGGGAAGAATATGCAAGTTGCTCAACAATCCCTTCAGAAGAAAACCATGAATTTAACAAAAACTTGGTAAGGTCAATACGAAATAAAGCTTAGTTTCTGATTCAACAAAGAGTACCTCTACAATGTTTACAGAGAAGTTGAACATGGTAGGCAATGCTCTATTCCCCACATAAGCTTCTGCTTCCACATTTAAATGCTCAAACCGGACCTCAATTGTAGGCATATCAAGTCCAACTCTATGGTTTGAGTTTCATAATCCATATATATACACCAACAATTTACATCAATTTGAATGTGCATCAAACAAACAGAAGAGAACAAGAAGACCCAAATTTCAAATAAATGAATAAAGAAGGAAAAGAAAATACTTACCTATCTATGCGTTCCTTAAGCTTCAGCAAGAATCTCTCATTATCTTCTTCTGCTATTCTCACCAGCCTTTCAAGCAGATTCCTTCTCTCAACGAAACCAAGGTTCGTTATATCAATCTCCCTCGACTGCCCATCTTGTTCAGTGAGTATTCCCCTCCTTACTCGCAAATAGGTAGGCAGTTTCTGAATAGCAGCCCATTTCAATGCATTTTCATCGTCTTCTTCATGAGAAGACATGGAGAAAGCTTCCCTGACATTGTTCCTACAAATGCTAGAACTTCCAATACGTGCACTGCTCACTCCAAATGCATCAGTACCGCTCTCCATTTTTACCCAATGCAACACTTTTTCAGTATTCCTAGAAGAACTTGAAAGCAGGTTCTTTGTCGCTTTCGTACAAACGAACTTTATTCAGTTCATGAATTTTAGAGCTGCTTACCATAAGATATATGAGTATCTTTCTCGAGTTGAGTGTTTTTAAATATATTGGAGTCAATGGATAGAGAAAAAACATTAAAGCAAACAAAAATTTTCGTTTGTCTTACTAGACTCTTTGTCGGAAGAATCACATTACGCTTGATTCCTTTTATACATATACATATATAAATATAAGTTGATGAAGCATCAATGATATTTACAACTTGAAACTTAAAAATTCATAACAAATAATTCGGTAACTTTTCTTTATGCTTAATTATAGGATGACGTATATTTCTGAAAATAATAATAATAATAATAATAATAATAATAATAATAATAATAGAGGATGATGCTATGAACAAAAAGAAAAAAAAAATAGTGGATGATGCCATGGCTTACATGGAGAATTAGAAAAAAAAAGTCATTTTAAAACTTAATTAGTAAATTAAGCCGTTTCCCAAAATTTAGGGATAAGTCGATTTTGAAGAGAAAAACCGAAAATGCGTCTTTGGAAAAAATGCTTTTCAGAAAATGTTTTCTACAAAACGTATTTTTTTATGCATTAGATCCTCTAGTTAGATGGTTAAATAATAGTGATTTCATTTATGAGCCTCAGGTTTGAGTTCTCTTCTAACCACATTTGTATTTTTTTATTTTATTCTGTTTCAATTTTTTTATTTTTTATTTTTAATTAATACTTTTCAAGTTTTTTATTTTAAAAAGTTTAGGCTTTTTTATTTAAATAACCCAAATAATTTAATTAAGTACCAAAATAACCCACTTTTTTAATTAAACACCAAAATGACATGAAATCTACAGTAAAAGTTAGTGGAGCCAAATTATATGGCGCCACCAACTTGCTACGTCAGCAGGGAGCATTAAAAAATTAATTTTTTGGTGGAGCCATGTAAAATGGCGCCACCTGTATGAATGCTATGGAAATACTGCAAGTTCTGGATAAATGGGAGGCTTCAAAGCAATTTTCCATTTTCTGGTGGAGCCAACTTAAATGGCCCACTAGATCAGACCTGACACCCTTCTTTTATTTTTATTTTTTTATTTTTTTTAACTTTTGTCTTTTTCTTTAAATTTTTTCTTTTTTAAGTTTTATATTTTTTCTTATTTTATTTTGTTTATTTATTTTTATTAATTTTAAAAAATTTGAAATGTATATTTGAAATGTTTTATAATATATATTTTTTAAAATTTTAAATATTATTTTTAAAATTTTGAATATTATTTTTTAAAATATTAAATATATATTTTTAATAATATAAAATATTTAAATATTTTAAAGATATGACCTTTCAAATTTATTATTAGTTTTTTAATATTTTTAATATTATTTAATTTGTTTTATAGTATTTTAAATTATGATTTTTAAATTATTTTTAAAGATATTCTGCTTTTTAATAAAAATAGCCCAAAAATTTTAATTAATTATCAAAACGACCCATTTTTTTAATTTGGCTCCACCAACTTTTACTGTAAATTTCAGGTCACTTTCGTGTTTAATTAAAAAATGAGTCATTTTGATAATGAGTTAAATTTTTTGTGTTATTTTTATAAAAAAAAGCCAAGATAATCAAACCATTTAAACCATTTTCAAATTCTATTTAAAAGTTAAAAAATAATATTTTATTTAAAAAAGTGAAATTTGAATTAATTAAAAAATAAAAAAATATTTCTAAAAAAAGATTTATTTGTTAAAAAATAAATTTATTTAAAAATATATATTAGAAAGTAGAAATTTAAATTAAAAGTTAAAAATACATATTATACGATCACATCATGTGAGTAATGTGACTAGACATGAAATTAAATATTAAATAAAAAACCAACTATTTATATTGTATTTATGTGTTTTTTTATATTATACAGATATCAAAATGTCTTCTGGAGATATAGATTAAATAAAAAAATCGTTTTAGTTTCTCTTTTTTTCTTGCTAAGCACTACTTTGTTCAACGTGTTTTGATTCATGAATGTGATTTTTATTTAGTTATTATTATTCCTTTTTAACTATTTTCTTGCATGAAATTAATCTGTGTGTGTTGGTTATAATTTTTTAATTTTAGTACACATTTCTAAATTTATATATTAATTTTTTTAATTTTAGTACACATTCATGAATTTATGTACTTAATATATATTTTTAATAGATAAAGACAAAAGATTTTATTAATAGATTTAAAATGTTTAAAAATTAAAGAAATTAAATATATTAAAAATGTTATGTATAGCCAATTTTAAAATTTTAATATATTTAATATATTTTTTAAAAATTAAATATATTAAAAATGTTAAGTATAACCAATATTAAAATTATTATATATTCAATATATTTTTAAAAAATATATTTTAAAATGTTAATATATTTAATATATTTTTTAATAGGAAAAGAGAAAAATGATTTTTTAATATATTTAAAATTAAAAAAAAACGTAAAAAAAATTTAAATATATTAAATTTTTAAATATGTTAAAAGAAAATGAGTATACCAATTTTAAATTTTTAATAACTGAATATATTTAAATATGTTAAAATTTTGAACATATTAAAAAAAATTAAGTCTATATATTATATGTAAGATAAAAGTTGTCGTATGTAAGATAAATTTTCGAGTTTGAATATGCCTAGTTTATATTATATGTAAAACTCTATATATTATTATAGATATAAATTCAATAAAAATAAGTTTTTTTTATTTTTATATTTACCCATACAACCTATAGGTTTTTAGGATATTATTATTATTTTTATGTATTTTTTATTCTTATATAGTTGCCTTTAGTTTTAATGTTTAACTATGGTTAATATTTTATGACAAATATTCATTCTATTATTAATATATTATTACTTATTTAATTTAACTTAAATAAAAAATTACTTAGAATGGCTACGTTGGTATAGTATAAGTGTGATGTTTTTGTTTACTCAACCTTTCAATTTTAGCCTTCAATATATAATTTTATGTTTAAATTATATAGATAATTGATTTATCATATTTTTATAAAAAATTTACCATACAAGATGGTTATCGGGTTTTGAGGTCGCGGTTTCATTTTCCCAAGTACGATCCAGACGAGCGGATCATGCTATACTTACAGATGGCGGGATTTGGGGACATCGCATTGATCTGGAGGTTTGACCTGAGGGCGAACTTAATATCCGCCTTGGTTGAGCGGTCGTGTACGGAGACCCACACCTTCATTATGCTGTGCGAGGAGTGCACTATCACATTGAAAGATGTCATTATGCAACTTGGGTTACGAGTTGACGGTGTTGTGGTCATGGGTCAAAGCAATGTGTTGGAACCTTCAGTACTATGCCACAGATTGCTTGGACGGTCCCCTAATGATGGGGAACGAAATTTCACATGCTTGACATTGAAATGGTTGAGAGCAAATTTTAAGGAGTTATTGAGCACTGCCATTAAGTATGAGGTGATGTGTGCTGTACGAGCCTATATTATATAGTTGATCGGGGGGTACTTATGCCAAACAACACGTCTAATAGGGGCCAGTTAAAGTACTTGCCTCTATTGGAGGATTTTTCTCATGCTGGTAGTTACTGTTGGGGATCGGCAGTGTTGGCCGCATTGTACTATAAGCTTTGCCGAGCAACAAAACATGGGGTTAGTAACATGGCTGGTTGTTTGGTTCTGCTACAGTCTTGGGCTTTATACATGATGTCGTTTCTAGCGGCTGTTGGGCACCAACCATATTCGTGGCCACTTATAAATAGGTAAAAACAAAATTATACTTAACATTTAACGACTCATAAGTGTGGATAATATTTTCCAAAGTTTAACTGCTAACGTGTTTGTTTTAGTTTCAGATGGGCCATGTCTCCGGGAATTGGTGCGAGCCAAACATTAATCATTTACCGCCAAATGATAGAGGCGTATGCCGGAGAGAAAGTAATATATATTTATATGGTTTAAGTAACGTTGATTTAACTTATCCATTTGCAGTATGTGATGTGACTTGACTCATTATGTTATATTGTGTAGTTCTTGTGGATGCTGTATTCTGCAATGAGCATTGCAACCATTATTCCTCAGTGGGTTCACGCTGAAGCCCATATGTGGTGCATTAACATGTCGGTGCTCAACTTTTCAACCATTAAGTGGTACAACGGTGATCGAGTTATGCGACAATTTGAGTGTAGACAATTTGTGCCGGTCGAGCCAGAACAATTTGATGAAGTCCACGGTAAGACCATGAGGGGGAAACATACAACAGATTGGAGCGTGGAACATCAATCTTTTGTAGCACTATGGAATGCCCGGTACGACAGGCGGCTTGAGATGCACTCGTGCATTTTTGACTTTAGTCCCTTGATTGAATACATGCAGTGGTACATGACTCGATGGCGTGTTTATTTACATGGTGGACAACTTATGATAGTACCAGGTCACAGCTACAGACGTGGAAATCAACCTATGGGGGAGTTAGAGGATCAACATATGGTGGAGCCCAACTCGGAGGACCAACCTTTGAACACATCGGACCAATGGGTTGACACTTTTTGTGATGAGTCGCAGAGCAGTTCATATCACTCAGACATTGCCGATTCAAGTTCATAACACCCAGACATAGGCGGTTCAAGTTCATATCACCCAAACATAGGCGGTTCGAGTTCATTTCACCCAGAGCAACCACCTATATCATTTGACATGTTTGGTAATAACATGTACTCCACCCCGCCTCAGGCCACGTTCGATCTAGCTGTCGATCTTCCTGATGTGTACAGTACACCCCAACGTCCACCTCGTCAATGAAGGCCCGTGAATCGTTATACCCTGAACGACGATACCACTCCCGGTTCTTTCTAATTTTAAGTTATGTAAATTTCAAGTGTTATGTAATATTTCTTGTAATAGTTTAGGGTTCCACAACTTATATATTAGTATTTTTTATATAATTTATAATATCTTTTCAAGTATTTAAAGTTGCAACTGTTAATTTTAAGTAAAAACTTAACACTAAATAATACAAACTTTATTTCTAAGAGATCATAAATTGCAAACATCAGGTACAACATTTAATTTCTTTCAGACCGTGAAGATTGACCAGTGTAGACCTTTCCATGGGGACATTTGCTCCGATTGTGGCCAACTGTTCTACATATGGTGCAACATTTTGGATCGACTTGTACTCTTATATCCATGTCGTTCCGAATCCTCATTGTTGTCAGTCTACCTTTGATTCTCCTACGTAGTGACCGATCTGGCAACATTTCGAACACAGGCAGTTGCACTTCCCGTGTTGATACATCCTTTAATACGGGGAACTCGTTACCCTAAATATGCAACGTACATTCAAGTGTGTACACATCATTGATATATTGTTCGGCATTCAAATTGTAGGTAGCACACGCTGCAACCACATGCGCACACGAATAACGTAGTGTTTGGACCGTGGCGGGATCCCTGACCGGTGACCGATATACTCTGTCACTCAAAAAGTGTCCAAAGTTCGGGAATATAGTTCTGCATTCATTGACCTAGCCCTTTGAGTTCATGGCATCCCTAATTTTTTCGATGTACACGTGTCCTGCCTCTAACTGTTTTGCTTGTTTCAACCCCATTTTTGGCATTAAGGCTGCTAGCCTATAAAATGTGGCTGAAAAAACCGCTGAAATTGGCAAGTGACGCGTACGCCTCAAGACGGAGTTAATGACCTCAACGAGGTTAGTTGTCATTTGACCATACTGGTACCCCTTGTCAAAACATTGAGTCCATTGCCACGGCTCCATGCTACCTAACCACTGTCTGAGAGAAGGATTGGACCCCGGCATATCAATCTCTAACCTTGCCAACTTATGTCTGAAACGATGTGCTTCCAGCTCGTATCCTACATATGTATTCCAATTTTAAGTTATTTACTATTCGAATTAGGAAATGGACTCGAAATAATTACAAATACGAATTTAAATATGATATTTTTACCCATTATTCACAATTTTTTTGCACCAGTCTTTGTTCTTGTACTGATTGTAGAAGTTAACAGCGATGTGACGAATACAATAGACGGACCTCCATGGAACCTCAGATTGTCGAATCGCAGCAACAAGACCCTTCGATCTGTCGGAGATAATGCAAATGTTGTCTTGCCTGATAACATGTCTCTGTAAGTTCTGAATGAAATACGTCCACGATTCAGAGTTCTTAGACTCCACGATGGAAAAAGCGATCGGTAGTACATTTCCATTACCGTCTTGTGCAATTGCAATCAGAAGTATTTGCGTGTATTTTCCATAAAGCCATGTTCCATCAACTTGCACTAGTGGTTTGCAGTAGGGGGAGGCTCTAACACATGGATCGAAAGTCCAGAACAGTAGACGAAAAACTCGTCTCCCCAGTTCCAATTGTCCATTAGGGCCTCTATAAGGCAACGTTCAAGTGCTTGTAGAAGCATCGGTTGAACAGAACGAGTGAAGAAGGAGGAGCGGAGCAAACTAGTCAGGCTCTAGAGAAACACGAGATTTGATTCTAGTTTCCTATGCTTTAACTTTTATTGTTGTTGTTATGAACATGTCTATGCATATTTGTTATGTTGTTATTCTAAATTTAATTAACATGGCTTAAATTTAATTCATATTAGGTTGATTTCATTTCGTCTACTTAAGTTATTAAAATCACGTTTGTGTTGTTATAGGTCTTGGTAAATTGTTTGATTAAGTAAAAACATGATTATGTTATACTTGCACGATAATTGCAAGGTAACTAATGAATTAATTATTAATCGTGTTGAAATTGTAATTAATTGATACAATACTTAATCAATGCATGTTTAATCTTCTAATGTAGCTGAGGTTTAAATTAGCGAAGGTATTAAACGGTACATTAGCCTTACATAACTTGCAAGATTATTGTGGTTAAACTATTTCAATGCAGAAATATATTGTTACCTCACTTAATCTTTTACTTGCTTTTTAAAATTGATTAATTGTTTGAATTGACATAGTAATATGTTCAAGAGATTAGTTAATTTAGTAAGTCTGTATGTTCTATAATTAACAAATTACCAAGTTACCATGAATTTATTCGTAAAAACATGAACATTGTTTTAGTAATATTAAATTAAGAAATGTAATTGATCTAACACAATTATGTTATATTGATTAAAACTCATCTTTTTGAAATCGTGCATTGGAATTTTTACTTTTTATTTTTATTTTACTTAGTTAAATTTTAGTTTTTAATCACTTCCTTAAAATCAAAATATTTTTAATCACCAAAGTGTTTGATTTACATTTCATAAATATTTTTCTTTCACAGTCCCTGTGGTTACTATAACACCTCAAACCCAGCCTAGACGTTATGGCCATATCTGGCAATGTCACACGATAGTGTTTTTGAAACCTCGTTGTTACATTGAAAACATTCCATGTTATTATCTTTAGTAAATCATTGTTAAAACTTAGAAAGTCGTCTTTATTCATTTAAAACATTTGTTTTGAAACATCCCTTGTTGCGGAAGCTTTAATATAACAGTCTAAGTGATCATGCGTTTAGAAACTACTTTAACTTTTTGAAAAGCGAATTTCCTATAACCAGCAGGTATAAATCCATAAAGTAAAATAAATAAATAAAAACCCAAAATTTAAAACCACAGTCCCAGAGGGTCCTTAAATTACAACCCAAATAATCAATAATAATTAAATCATAAAATGTAAATTGAAAATCATGAAGTCCAAAAATTTCTGTGCTCACCGCTGAGTCCTCCGTTGCATTAATCTATCTAGTCTAGGGATTACTTGTGCACATTAAACAAAAAGGGTGAGTTTACGTAAACTCAGTGTGTAATCCCGCAGAAACAAACAAACAATCAGTATTCACAGTGCATAGTTAAACAGTCTTAGGCCTAAGCCCTTTTCAGTATCAGTGACAGTTTGGGCCTTAACTGATAGAGGATCACGCGCGAACCAAGATCGAGTTGTCAAGTCACGGGAAAAGTCCTATGAAAACTATAGACACTTGGATCTGAAACGGAAACAAAAAATTAACATTAGGAGCAAAAGATCTATAAAGAAACACCCCAAAACAAGAAAGAATCAGCCAAGAGCCAAAACACTTATTAATAGGGTTTCTTGGAAGCAAAGAAACCGAAATTTAACTCAGAAAGACTCCTAAAAATTGAATGTTTATTGACGCGAAAGAATGTTGCCAAACATATCCTTGAAGCTTGGAATGGCTGGAAACGCAACAAGAACAATTAAACCAAGTTAATCAACAATTCGACACAAACAAAAATAATTAAAAAAGAACAAACAACAAAAAAGATGGATAAAGTCCTAAGAAGCCTTGAAATCAAGAAAGATTTCACAACTCCCTTTAAACGGCTCTAATCTTCCCTACAATGTAAAACACGACAAGAAGAAGGTTGAAGATGGCTCCCGCAATAAAAAAGATTGTTAAAACTACTTCTAAAGAAAACTCAAGAGAGAATTCTTGGAGAAACTCAAAGAGAGTTTTCACTTCTCAAAAAAAAATATGAATTTAATATATCATGTATAAGGGTGGCTGGCCAAGCCATATATATAGGCCTCCTAACTACTTTCCTATCCCTACTAGGAAAACTATAAAAAAACCCTAATTGTTGCCTTTTAAAGGAATTTCGTCCAAGGCCTTTCAATGGGTCTCTTGGACTGAATTCTTACATAGAAATTTATTCATAAAGTCTAAAAATTAAAACTAAGTATTTAAAGAATTAAAATTTTACAAATTAGGCCACTTTGACAATTTGGCCTGATTTTCAACTAAGTCTAATTTAAACTTCTTGGTTGGGCTTGGAACATCTTATTGGGTTGTATCTTCAAGAACTTAGGCATGTAATCCGTTCTCTCCCGAAATTGGTTCGTTGATGCTCGTAATTGAGATCCAATGCGCCTTAGTTGCAAGATTCAGTTTCTTGGACCAAGATTTCCAAGATTTGAAGTCTTGATTTTCTTCATTCTTGAAATCGCTCAAAACAGCAAAATTGGACCAAGATTCGGTTTCTTGATTTTTTTGAAAATAAGAAAGTGAATCTTGATTTTCTTTTTCCTTTGTATACGCCTCTAAGGCCTTGCTAATGAAGTCTTGAACAGTTCCATTTAGTTTCATACGCATTTGTCTGGCCTTTGACCTCGTTATTGGGCCTTGTTGTAATTTGAACGTTCTTGAGCTTGAGTTGGGCCTTTGTGACTCGTATCATTAGCCCATCTCAGTACAGTGTCAAAAATGCAGTAGGGCCTTAGCCCATCAGAGTATCGGTAGTAGTAACAGTTATGCAGTAGCAAAATCCTATCCATCCAGCCTCTACACACCATCTCCGTCCAACCCTACACTCCATGTGGGGATATAATCAACCCACCCATCCCTACACTCCAAGTAGTATCAAATGCGGCACAAAATAGTAGTTTGCAGCTGAGCTACCAGTAAATTAGGCTTAAGGCCTTTCAGTACACTTCCTTCGAATAACAACCTCCAACCTAATGCAATGTAACATACACTGGATGATATGTTGTTATGTAATTTCAGTACATATATTCGGTTCAGATATTAACATGCTCAGTACAGATATCATTTAGTCAATTTCACACATTTAGGGGTTTAAGTAGCGCTTACCGACCTTATAGTAGGTTCACAGTCGACTTGGGTGACCCGTGTAACCATAGAAACATTTCAGTAAAAATAGGCCCACACGCCCGTGTGTGCTCATATGGTCCACTCGGCCCAAATTGGCCTTGGCCATGTGATCCATTTTTAATGTAACC
Organism: Gossypium hirsutum; assembly: GCF_007990345.1. Classification (NCBI taxonomy): domain Eukaryota; kingdom Viridiplantae; phylum Streptophyta; class Magnoliopsida; order Malvales; family Malvaceae; genus Gossypium; species Gossypium hirsutum. The sequence continues at coordinate 25,582,402 of NC_053444.1, forward strand.
CATGCTAACTAAATATTCATATATGTTTTCAGTATTTACTTATATGTTCATTCAAAGTTGTCTACTTAAGTCATTGTCCCTATATTATTTATATCTTGAGCTACAGAATTCCAAATTAAGATCCGCTTGATGTTTTCGAAACTAGACTTAAATACCTTTCTACCATAAAATTTTTAGATTTTATAGTTTATTAAATAAATACAGTAAAATCTTCAAATCTATCTCGATTCTGCTGTTTGACAGCTTCAACCTTTCCTTACTAAAAATTATTTATCTCTTAGTATAGAATTTGGATGATGTTTTCGTTTGTTTCTTTTCAAAATAGACTCGTTAAATATTTAAAAATACAAATTTAAGCCCCTAATTATTTTTTTTACAATTCTTGATTATTTTTCCAAAGTCAGAACAGGGGAACCCGAACCCATTCTGACCTTGTCTCACAAAATTCATTATATCTCATAACTTACAATTTCATTTCTTACATTGTTTCTTCCATGAAAAACTAGACTCAATAAACTTTAATTTCGTATGTTATTCAACCTCTAACTCAATTTCCACTATTTTGATGATTTTTCAAATTTAGACTACTTCTGCTGTCCAAAACTATTTTAGTGCAGAATGTTGATTTCCAAGTTTATAACACTCTTATTTCCTTTCTCTATAACTTTTCGCATCATTTTCTCTTATTTCTCGATAGCAAGAAATTTTGGCTGTTCACCAAATCCCATTTTCTGTGTTTCGGGTACACACCTGGTATCGTTTCTGATGCGTAAGCACTCTTAAGCCTCCAGAACCTCGCTTGAGTAACCACGACTTCGCACAATCACAACGTCGATTCAAAACCACCAACTGCTTGATTAACTTCAAACACACGCAACCAACGATGAACAACCAAATCAATTAGAAAATAAACAAAAAAATAGAAGGGGAAAAAGTAATGGAAATTTTGGCAACAACTGGGGACAAAATTGGCAGAGGAGGGAAAAAAGAAGAAGAAAACTTCAGAAAAAGTTTGGGTAATTGGAGAGAAAACCAAAACTCTACTTTTTTCTGCAACAAAAAGATAATCGGATTATTTTCTGATAAGCTCTCCCCCATTATCTCCTAAAATCACTCCCTATTAACCCACTAAAACACAACTACTCAAAATTTTCCCCCAACACAACTCTTAGCCGATATTGGAGCAAAAATAATGTCTCCACGCCATCATAGAGAATTAAACACAGGACCTCCTTCACACCAACACTCCATTTATCCACCAAAACAGTAGGCCCATTCTGTTAATTATTTGCCAACTTTTACTTAAAATCCTACTGACCAAAGCCCAAGTCCTGCCTTGAACTTGGGACTTCTCACACACCTAGAACACTTAACCACTGACACAGATACACAATTGTGTCACACCTTTGCAAGAATAAAAATAAAAATTTGGGGGCATTACAGGTACGATAACTCGACATTTACTTGTCACTTTATTACTTGTTGCGATTGTGTACACTTGCACATTTCTATATTTCCAACAAGAACCACAAAGGTCATCAAACATATCATCAAGCCTTGGAATAGGATGCCTATACTTAATAGTAATTTGGTTAATTGGTTTACAATCGACACATTCTATACATACCATCTTTCTTTGGCACCAAAATTACTGGCTCCGCACAAGGACATAAACTTTCACGAATATGAACCTTTGCAAAAAGTTCATCCACTTGCTTTTACAACTCCTTCGTCTCCTTAGGATTACTTCGACAAGCTGGTCAATTTCGAATTATTGACCCAGGTACTAAGTCAATTTGAAGTTCAATACCCCTCAAAGGTAGTAATCCTTTAGGTGCCTCATAAAAAATATATTTATATTCTTGCAAAAGAGACACAAAAACACTACAAAAAGAATCGTTAAGGTTAGTCAAAGATAAAAAAATTTTCCTAAAAAGGACAAGGATGCAAGGCTATTTAGTGAGTAAGACTCGTCGCACATATTTTTTACTCACATAAAAATTATGAACAACTCTTTTTTCTCACAAGAGGATGCACTTCCCATTAGGCCATCATTAACTTGGCTATTTTCACTAGAGGCCTCTTTTCTCTCAGCCTTTTTTGAATTTTGTGTCTTACTTCACAAAACCTCCTTTTCTGGCTATTTTGTTTCTTACCATTGTAAACATCTTTTAGATTCAAAGGGGAAAAGTGTACTTTTTTCCATGGAAAATATGGGCATACCGATTCAATTTACCATGGTGAATAACATCACAATCGTACTACCATGGTCTACCAAGTAACAAGTGGGCAGCATGCATGGGAACAACATCATACCAAACATCATCAATATACTTCCTAAGTTTAAAAGTGATCAAGGACTGTTTTACCACATGTACCTCCAAACCTTCGATATGTGATTCCTAGCACCATCATCGAGTCAAGTTCTAATGGAATGAAGCATGCTGGAAGTGGGTCAAATTTTCATGGTCCAACTCTTCAAGAAATGACCAAGTCCAAACCTGAACTATGTACTTGCCAATTAGGCCAATTATAAGGGCCCAAGGCAAGTGCTACAAAAAGGCTCTTATTGGGCCTATACGTGGACTTTGGGAGCAAGCCCAAACTGATCATGTCCAAATTGGGCTAAGTAAAAATCATATGTTGATCCAAGTGTTGGTCGAAATTCATAAAGGACTTGAGTGATTAATCGAACAACTTTAAAGACTTTTAATTACTTTGAGTTTTCATTTAATTTCAACTAGTTTACAATTCAGTTTATTCCATAGATGTTATCATGCATGATATCTAAGTGTTTTATATGTCATCTTGTGTTTATTTGATAAATTTTGTTGTTATTTATATATATAAGTGTGTGTGTCCATAATATGTTGTTATTTTACTGTCATATGTTTATGTGTATTTTGTGCATGTGTGTCTAAAGTCCAAGTCAAGAGTTTAGTTTCTAGTTAAGGGTCTATTCAGGTGGATCATGAATGGCTCTTCAAGATCCTTCATTAAGCCAAATTCATGCACAAGGGATTCTTCTAGAATCTTCAAGTTCAAACCTTCAATGTGGTGTATAATACTATTTGCGTGAAAGGACCAAGTACATGTCTCAAGCATATCGTAAATGGGAAGGATTCATGGCAATTAAGGTGATGCATGGACGATGGCTTGAAGGGGGAATGTAACTTCTAGAAGCATTTCACCTTTCTATGAACCAACATGCTCATTAATGCACCTTTGTTGAAGATGCATGACCCATGCATTCATACGTTCTGATACGGCTAAGTCCTAAGGGTTACCAAGAGCTGACATGGATCCACTCAAGGTACCTTTAGGTCTGATAACCTGAGCTAGGGCTAAGAGGTTCAAAGACGCAACAACTGATACGAACCGGCTCGGTGATGAGTCGAGTCGTAGACATGCCTGATCGTAAAATGGAGAAGTATCGTTCTACTAGGAGCTGGAGTTTGAAATCGACTAAGTATGGGCCTTAAACAAGGAGTTGAAGTGCGTTAATTTTTATATGTTGATGGTTTTGGCTAAACAAAGAAATAAGGTTATTTTAAAATAGATAAATTTGGATGGAAAAGAAAGGTTCAAGGTCGAAGAAAGAACCTATACTATAGATGAGTATTGACCCGAATCTTATATTGACACTTAAGATGGAAGTAGATAAAGAACCTTGACCCACTATCTATAAGGAGATAGGAACCACAGGTATCAAAGTGAACGCCACATCGGGTTACGGTGATAAGTTCAAATGAGTCAGATTGACGCCACAAGAATAACTTGATAAGTCAATTGAGTCACAAATGAACAAAGGGAGTTGAGAAACTCTCAATTGCTGAATAATTTATAAAGAGTGAATAGCATAATTGTCTAACCTTTACAAAGCATATAACCAAAGTATTTATAGACAAACTAAGGTAAAATGAATGGCCACAAATCAGCCATTAATATCGTTCATTCATCCTTAGCTAGGAAGAAAATGTTCAAGCTCCCATCCATGCATTTGAAATAATGGTGGTGGCTGTTCATTAGTGTATGCATCGAATTTGTGCATGCTTAAAGGCTAATGATACACCCCGGTTCCATTGATTAGTTCGAGTCGTATAGTTGCCCGATCGTTAAAACAAAGAAGAATCGTTTGAGTCTAAAATGAAGTCGGATACTAAGCTAAGTATAGTTTAAGGGTGTCAAAGGATAGGCTTAGAGAAGTAGGCTAATCAAATGAATTAAGGCTTGGTTGTAAAAGAAAAGGAAACACGGTAATTGGAATTAAAATGAGAACTTAAGAACAAGAATGAAACCAACTCTTCGATTGAAGGTTGACCCGAAACTTATAGGTTCTAAAGTTGTTAATGAGAATGAATATGGAAACCTCGACCCACTATCTAAAATAGATAGGAACCTTGGTATAATTTGGGTTGAACGCCATATGGTTTCGTGATAAGTTCAGTTAAACAAAAACGGTTTGACGCCACTAACTAGTTAGATAAGTCAATAGAGTTATTGGACGAAATTAAAGAAAAGAATTCTCTCAACAATTTGATAGCAATTCATTCAAGTTTCAAAATAAAGTTCCTTTACAAAATGAAATAACATCTATTTATAAGCAAACTTAGGCTAGCCGAATAGTCAATCATCAAACTTAGAAACTAAGTAAATAAAATTCATTAAATTGCCATAGCAAGATTCGGCTGAATGAGGAGCTCCAATGGACAGCTTCTAGATTAATCAATGAATTTGGGAGACTAGGAAGATGCATGGCAACATCTAGGTTCGGCTAATGAGTTTAATGAACTCATTCATTGTGCAACTTTTGTTGAAAAGTTACCAGCAATAAAGGAGGATGTGATCAGCCATTTGGAGTGTGAACACTTTGAACCGAACAGCCAAAAGCTTCCAGCAATGTGAAAAGAATTTTATTTAGCTGAATAGACATTTGGGATACTCCAATCATCAGCCCAATTTATTCTCCATCCATGCATGTGTGCCCTTTAGCCGAATGGTCACCTTGTTTACACCAATATTAGCACACCATCTTTAAGTCTTTCATGCACCTAGGATGTCCAAGAGAAGTGTACCTGCAGCAAATACATTCAATAAATTAAATGCATTTTAGACACATTAATTTGACAGCAAATAACACTAAAATGCTGTACATTAAATTCGGTAGCCTTTAGAACATAATTAAAACATGTTTGAGTTTTAAACAACTTAATAATTCAACATAAATTTAGCTGGACTTTGGACATCATTAAAGCATGTAATAAAATTAGACACATTAATAACATGCATTAAAATGAAACACATTTATCACAAAATTTAATATGTCCAGATTTTATTAAATTAATTGATCTTAAGCTAATTAACTATTTAACTAATTCAACAACTTAATTTATTTATTCCAGCAAATTCAATGAAAACTAAAGGTGAGCTCCTCGAGCTAAATTTGAGATAATTGAGCTTGAAGGAGGTTGTATGGGTTTCTTGATTCGATGTTCTCAAGCTATCTAGCAATGATATTGCACCAAATCCCATCTATGAGAGCCGAAACTCCTTCCTTGAATCTTTTGGCTCGAGCACGAGTTATAGGACCCGTTGGAAACTCCAAGGGTTTGTTGGCAGCCTTAGTTGGTTCCCTAGCCATGGCCGTATCAGCTAAGTAAGCTCAAATAGTCAAATTCCTTCCCTTGGATAACCGAATAGGTAGCAGCCAATGTTAATGTTGTTGCGACTCACGAACAGCCCAATTGTGAACATAGGAAATTGGTTGGACACTTGGTGTGAACTCTTGAATCTGAACGGTTTTATGGTGTGAAAGGATAGATTTGGACAGCCACCAAGGTATAAAAACATTGTTAACTGATGGGTCTTGATGTGAACAGCATCTTGGCCATTGAACTCTACGAACAGCCACTTGGAGAAACTCAAACCAGCTGGTAGTCTTAAATCCTGCTTCATGCACTTAACCAGGTTCATTCTCCTCTCTTTAATACTGTTCCAAGCATGTACCTGCACCAAATAGATTCAGCAAATTAATTCCCTTTTAGGACACATTAATTAGACTTAAAACATCATAAAAATCAGCTGCAGCAAAGACAAGTTTAATGTCTAGATTCGGCTGGACAAATTAAATAGCAGCAAAGACAAATTAATGACTAAATTCGGCTGGACAAATTAAATAGTAGCAGCTAATAAATTTGTCCTAAGCTTAACACATTAAAATTAGCTAATAACTATGTACAAAGTAAGACACATTCAAACTCAATTAACATGTCCAGAATTTGACACTTTAAAATTCAAGTTAATTTATTTTGAGCTGAACTTAACTAATTTAACTAACATACTTATTTATTCCAGCAAATTAAAAAAAATGCAAGCATGGAAGAAAAATAGAAATGAGCTCAATAAATGAACTAAAAACATATGCAATAATTATTCCAGCAACTAGTTTAATTAAAGAAGCATAGTTAAATGAACTTAACTCATGCATCAATAAGTAATCCTAGGAACTAGATTAATTAAGAACAACACTTATTAAATAAAGTTCAACAAAAACACTTATTAATTAAACTAAGATGAGTTGAATAAATGTCCAGCAACCCATTTATTAAACTAAGATGCTTAAATGAATGATTTTGAAATGCAAATTTAACTAACATGAAAGTTATATAATTAAACTAACTAGACTTAATTTAATGATGCAACTTAACTAACATGAAAGTTACATAATGCATGACTTTATTGAATGCAGAACACATATTAGTGATGTGCAAACTATGCCATAATTAAAAACACAAACTAAAATAACTAAAAATCATTAAAGGACACATTTAAACTCAATTAACATGTCCAGAATTTGGCACTTTAAAATGCAAGTTAATTTATTTTGAGCTAAACTTAACTAATTTAACTAACATACTTATTTATTCCAGCAAATTAAAAAAATGCAAGCATGGAAGAAAGATAGAAATGAGCTCAATTGAGTTATTTTCAATTACAAATTAAAGGAGTTGTTATAAAGGAGGCTTAAACATCATTAACGGAGTTTTTAAGAGCATTTTTATGCCCTTTAAAATTCAGCAGCAACCTTTCTTCTTCCAGCAGTTTTTGATCTTTCAAGAGAATTAATCAAGCCTTTAAAATGTCATTAAGGAGTTGGTTAATAAGTTGGTGTCTATTCAGTTGGCCAAGGACAACTCAAGAGTCATTTTCAAGCAATTAAAGACATTGAAATCAGCTGAATTGAAGTGACTTCAAGGAAGGAGTTATTTAGTTCAAGCATAAGAAAAAGACTTGAGTTTTTATGGCACATTAAGTTGGATGTTTTTGACCATTCGACTAGCTTGTTCTAGCACTATAAATAGATGTAATCAGCCTTAGAAAGGAAGACTTTTTATTGAATATACATGAAATCTTTGAATTGTGAGTTATCCAATTCTTTTTGTTCTTACGGAATTGATTTGACTTATCAAGCTTATCTTGTGGTGTCTATCCATTTCTTGTTTTCGAACTTATCACTTTCATAGTGTGGCGTTCATCATATACCAAGGTTCCTATCATCCTTGATAGTGGGTCGAGGTTCATCATATACCAAGGTTCCTATCATTCTTGATAGTAGGTCGAGGTCTTTTTTTTGTTGTTTTCCTATACTGCCATTCACCTAAGAGCTACTTTGAGACTCGGGTCGACAATCTCTATTGTTGATTCATTCTCTGCCCTTAGCCAAATTTTCCATTCGTTGTTAAACCTATTTCCCTTTTAAACTTTTGTTTGTAGCCTTTCTTCTATTTTATAGAAACGAACTTAGCCTTACTCAAATTCACAATCAGGAAACAAATGACTTGAATCAATCATGAAACGAGATCGTATCAACATCTCATGTCCAATGAAGTGCCCTAAGCAGCTCATTTACTCCCAAGACCATTCAGCTAAACCAAGCAGCACAATTAAAGAACATTCAAGCATATGGCTGAACCTACTTAATCCATTTTAGCTCCTAATCATTCCATTTAATTTCCCAGCTGAATTAAGGCATCTAGAAGTTGCCATTGCCATTCTACATGCACAAGAAACTTCAAGGAACCTTCTTAAAGAATTCTGGAATTTTCAACTAACCATTTAGCTACCTTAAGAGCCTATTCGTCTATCCCATGCATTGCCTATAAATTTCCGCTCATTTCACCTTGTAAAGGACTTTTGCCATTTTTTATGAATGAAACTAAGTATTTTGTGAGATTAAATTCTCTCAATTTCGTCCAAAGACTCTGTTGACTTATCTACATAGCTAGTGGCGTCAACCAAGTTTTTTAAACCAAACTTATGACTTTAGTAGTGTGGCGTTCGAACCTTTTATACCAAGGTTCCTATCTTCCATAGATAGTGGGTCGAGGTTTCTATCTTTCCTTCACCAAGCCATCTTAAGAATGTATAAGTTTCGGGTGAACACTTAAGTATAGTGTTGGTTCATTCTTGTTTCTTAAGCCCCTTTTATTCCATTTTCCATCTTAGTCCAATTATTATCAACCTATATTAATTCTTCCTTAATAGCCGAACCCAAAACATTAAACCTAACCCTTTTTGAACCTAATTGAACATCGATTCCCATTCATAGCCAAATATCCTCCTACCTTCACAAAATGAACGAAACTTCATTGTTAGACGATCGGGCAATGAAAGTGACTCAACTCACTAAACCGAGGCTAGATCGCATCAGTTGCTATTAGAGCTACCCAAAACGAGAAGTTCAAACATTTAGAACAACCCCAGATTAGGTTCGTAAAAACATTCGTGTATAAAAAAGGCTCTCAATTGTATTTATTCATCTGTTGTAATTGATAAAAAATTTGAAGTATAAAAAAAATTTACGAAATTAAAAAAAATTCTTGAAAGTTTAAAGTGTTTATTTTTTGTAGCCTGTTCTTATATCACCCTATGATGTAGGCGACGATTTGGGGGTAAACCGCTTCGAAGAGGGAGGGAATGATATGGTTAAGTCCCAAGGGTTACCAAGAGCTAACATGGATCCACTCGAGCTACCTTTAGGTCCGATAACCTGAGCTAGGGCTAAGAGGTTCAAAGATGCAACAACAGCCTTAGTTGATAGAGTTTGGGGTGAAACCGTTGCTAGCCTTCTTGAAAGCTGTTGGACCAGCAAGTCGAGCAAGCCATGCAATCTCCTTCAAGCTTAACCAGCTCAACCTTAGCTCAATGAGCTCGTTTTTAGTTTACTTTAGCTTGCATTTATTATGCTGGAATAAGATATTTAATGTGTCTTTAGTTAAATTAGTTGTTTAGTTTCAGTTATTAATTTGTCATAATCTGGACAATATAATTAATTAAGTGTTTTAATTATGTTCTAAATTAAGTACTTAATTAAGTATGTTCGGCCATATGCTTGAATGTTCTTTAATTGTGCTGCTTGGTTTAGCCGAATTGTGCAGCACAATTAAAGAACATTCAAGCATATGGCCGAACCTACTTAATGCATTTTAGCTCCCAATCATTCCATTTAAATTCCCAGCTTAATTAAGGCATCTAGAGTCTACCATTGCCGTTCTCCATGCACAAGAAACTTCAAGGAACCTTTCTAAAGAATTCTGGAATTTTCAGCTAACCATTTAGCTACCTTAAGAACCTATTTGGCTATCCCATGCACTGCCTATAAAATTCGGCTCATTTCACCTTGTAAAGGACTTTTGCCATTTTTTATGAATGAAACTAAGTGTTTTGTGAGGTTAACTTCTCTCAATTTCGTTCAAAGACTCTGTTGACTTATCTACGTAGCTAGTGGCGTCAACCTAGTTCTTTAAACCAAACTCATCACTTTAGTAGTGTGGCGTTCGAACCCTTTATACCAAGGTTCCTATCTTCCATAGATAGTAGGTCAATGTTTCTATGTTTCCTTCACCAAGCCATCTTAGGAACGTATAAGTTTCGGGTCAGCACTTAAGTATAATGTTGGTTCACTCTTATTTCTTAAGCCTCTTTTATTCTAGTTTCTATCTTAGTCAAATTATTATCAACCTATATTAATTCTTCCTTAATAGCCGAACCCAAAACATTAAACCTAACCCCTTTGAACCTAATTGAACATCGATTCCCATTCATAACCAAATATCCTCCTACCTTCACAAAATGAATGAAACTTCATCGTTTGACGATCGAGCAATGAAAGTGACTCAACTCACTAAACTGAGGTTAGATCACATCACGTTTGACCAATGAGGGATGGAGAAGAACTAAAGATGCTCAATTCATGGAACATGAAGCTTCCTTCTTGGTTAAGCATGCATGAACGGTTTAAGGGAAAGAACATGTCTATTCAACTATACATACACCAGACTTAATCATGAATGTGATTTAATGCTAGAATTAACTTTCAAATATGAACATGTTTATAGTGTGTGTGAACACCATTAGGGTTAAAAATGTGAGTAGCCATCTTAGGGTCTATATATAGTTTGTAATTGAACATTTGTAAGGTGACATCATTCATCTTAATATTAAACTTTTATGAGAAATTTCTCTCTGGTTCTTCATTGAACTAAACCAAACTTATCAAACTTTTCAAGTTTGTGGCGTTCAATTTTCTTATCACTCTATTTCCCATCACAGAGTGTGGTGACTTCACTATACTGAGGTTCTACTAACTTTTGATTTAAACGGGTTAGAGCTTTAATATAGCTACGGTTCTTATACTGCATGTAACACCCCTAGCCCGTATCCGTCTCTAAATTAGGCCTACAGAGTATTACCGGAGCACAACATCATATAATGAACATTTTATTATAAAAAACAAATCACAATATAAATCATAGAAATATCGTCCAAATTCATACATATGGTCCCTTTTACGAGCCCTCAAGGCCCTAAATAGACATTAGAAACGAATTGGGACTAAATTGGAAACATATGGAATTTTTCGAAAAAAGACTAAAATTTTCAAATTGCAGGGGTCACACAGCCGTGTGAGAAACACGCCCATGTCTTAGGCTATGTGGGCATTCAAAGTAGGAACACACGACCATATCCCAACCCGTGTCTGTGCCTCTGTAACTCACTGACTTAGGTCACACTGCCAAGCCACACGCCCGTGTACCAAGCTGTGTTCTAGGTCATGTAATAGCCTGACTTGCAGACCTTTGGAAGCTACAGGGGACATACACGCCCATGTCTCTGCCTGTGTGGATGAAAATAGGCCATTTTTCAAGCCATTTTTCTCACCCAACATGCCATGAACCTACAACCAAAATTTCACTTATATGCAAGCCAAAACAAGGCACTAAATTCAAGCATAATCAAGCTATAAATTTAAGGTATACAATCATACAACCAATATGCCCATGGGGCACCTCAACTCAACATTTAATCTTGTACAAAAAAGAATCTCAATCTCACTAAAATGTTCAACTAAACTTGAACTAATCTTACATCAATAACCTACCATTGAATTCACCTACTAAAACATACCAATTGGTGCCAAAATTTCCATTCAACAACTAACACCAAAATATACATATATTTCAAATAAAACAAGGTAACAATTCATCACATTTCTAGCACATCACAAGACACTTATAACTTCAATTTTAGATTACCATTTCCTCAATCATCCAAGCATCATGATTAAAGGTAACAACCAAAGATTAAATATTTACATATCAAACTAAGTTCACACTAACACAGAAAATCCTAAATACAAGCCAAGCAAATGGAAACTTCAACAACCAAAAAGCCTATACATGCCATTATAATCAAACTTAAAAACATCCATAGGTATTGATATAGCCGATGGATAGTGTGATAGATCTCCGATGACTTTCCAACTCGAACGAGCTTTCGATAACTACAAATACAGAAAAATAAACACAAAGTAAGCATTCCTTGCTTAGTATGTTCGTAACAAATATAGTTTAAGTTTGTTAATACATTAAACAACCACAAAGCATGTATATCCCAATTCAACATGAGAACAACTAATTCGAAAACTCATATATATATACATTCATACTCTTAATTTCCACAAAGGTACATGTAATAGCCTAATTTGCCTAGTCTCGTGTAAATAAATAAAACCAATATAAAACAAAAACTAAAAGTCCATTTACATAAATAAGTCCATTAAACAGTTAACAAAAACCCAAAATTACAACCAAACCCAATTAACCCCAAGCCCAAAACCTAAATTTAACCTAGCCCACTAGCCTAAAAAAACCTCTAGCCCAATGAGCCCAAAACGCAAAAAAGAAGCAAGAAACCCAAGCAACATTCAGCTCCCAGTGCCGCAACAGCCAAACCCTTCTCCACGCGTGCCAAGCCTTTGCCCTCACGTGCTCCTCCGTACTTGCCACGTCCACCACCTCCATACTCTGTACCTACAAATGGGACAAAAAACAACGCAGCAAAGAGGGCAAATGTTGTATTTTCTTGATTTTTATTTTTGTTTTTGTTTTTTTTTTGAAAGATCTAGCTATAAAAATTAGCCAGAGAGAATTTGTAACGGTTACATGCATACTGAATACAAAAAAAAAGAAAAAAAATTGAAAAACTGATTGGAATTTTATTTCTTTTTTCTTTCTTTTCAGTCGGGGGCAAAAATAAAAAGGGAAAAGAAAAGAGGTTCTTACCATCATGAGCACACAGTCGGGGCTCCGTTCACTCTGTCTGAAATTGGAGTTTGAGGGGCTTTCGAGGTTGCAGTGTCAGAGGGGAAAGGGGTTCCCTATTTCGACTAGGGTTAAAAAAAAGAAACTGATGAGGGTTTTATTTTTAAGCCCTTCAAATGGTATTTGTATGGTGCGTGAAATGGCACCGTTTGGGGCCCGATTAAATGGCTTTAAAACAGTGCCGTGTTAACATTATAACCCAGCGACTCAATGACCCGACCCAGATGCGACTAGATTCTCACGTTTTGGTATTTAGAGGGATATTTACATGTCGAGCCCCTCTACTTTTTTTTTCCGGGATACAATCTAGTCCTTTTATTATTTTAATTTTGGCTATGTAATTTTTCGTTGGTTTCATTTCAGTCCCCTAATAGAACGCAGCGTTTTGGAGGGCAGGGATTAATTTCTCTTTTGACCCCTCTTGGTTATTGGCGTGTTCAATGTGGTCCGCACCCTTGTATTATTTTCGAATTTGCTCTTAAATTTCAGTCTTGATTTCAAATTAGTCCTTTTGTTGTTTTTGTACTCTTGTTATTATTTTTATCATTATTATTACTATTACTATTATATTTTCATATCGATATATTAAACTTTTTATATACGGGATTTTATTCTATTTTGTATTGTTATTTCTTTTTTATATTATTGTATGTTATCATTTAAGTCTATAATATACTATTTTATTTTATATATATTAATTCAATATAATATATATTTTTTAAATAACCTTTTTGTACATATAATATTTCTTAGATTCACTTAAACATATTTCTATGTTTTCAAAGATTTATATGATGATATTTCTCATACAATATTTTTTTTGTATGTATACATGAATTATATTTAATTATTTTCATTATATATACATACATATGATATATTTTTTAGTTTGATATATTATATTTGTGATAATTAGTTTGGCTTTTCTTTCAAAATGGATTTTAATTCATTAGCTTTAGTTTTAACATAATATAATGTGAGGTAATTGCTATGTATATACAAATGTATGCCTTAATTTGCCTTGCTATGTTCACATGTTGTTCATATTCTTGTTATATATCACACGCCATGCATGCGATTACGCTCATATTTCTTGATTCGCATCGTAAACCAAATACCTATGCATGTGAACGATATTAATTTTTTTTATGTCAAGCCAATCGACTAAATACTTTTTGAGTCTTTTTTTTAAATACGTTTCGAAGTGTCGAGAAATCGTACCCTAACTTACGGGGTTTCGATTTTCTTGTTAATTGGAAATGACCTTTTATTTTCAAAAGACATATGTTACTTTAAAAATTTAAAAGAAGGTTACAAGCCTTCTTTGGAACTTCAAGAGATCATACCCTAACTTACGGGATTTCAATTTTCTCGTCGATCTAAAACGGCTAAAACCTCTCTCATTTTGCAAAATCGTTAAATTTCAATAAAGTTTTGGAAGGTTAGCTTATTCTTGAGAATTCAAACGTCACATTCTAACTTACGGGATACGAGTTCTATTGTCTCAAGACGAGAAAGCCTTTCACACTCGTTCAGATTTATCCAAGTTTTGTTTTGAAATATAGTATTAATAAAAAGAGAATTATTTTTAATCTTTTCACATTTTCGATATTTGACTCTAAGACATTAATTAATCAATTCGGTGTCAATTTTGGATGTTACGAGGGTGCTAATCCTTCCTCATACGTAACAGACTCTTGAACCCATTTTCTCCCTAAAATTCGTAGACCAAAATTATTTTTAAGGTGATCCGATCACACCTCAATAGAGGATCGGTGGCGACTCCCAATTTTCATTTTTTAAAGTCGACCCTATATTTTTATTTTCAAAAAATGGTTTCGATAGCTTGGCTACTCCGCTGAGGACAATTAAGAGAGTCAAGCCACAAATTGATTATTTGTTGTCTTTTGTCGAAAGTTGAAAACTCGATTTAAATTTACAACCCTCTGATCGCATTTTTATGGTATGCATCATTTTGATATGTTTGCTTTATTGGTTGAAGTCTTTTAATTTCTGCATATTGCATTGCATAACTGCTCGATGATACCCTTTTAAGTGGGAGTGAGAAACTAGTCCTTCGTGAGGATTTCACCTTCGTGCAGGATAGTGGACCGCTTTCGGGATACATCTGTACCTATGTCTTCGTGAGATTCTCATCTCCATGCAGCCATAGGGAAATGTATTCCCTTAAATCGAACTTGGTCCGTATGAGCCTATAATGGGTGAGGATCGAGGAATCTATTGGTTCGGGTACCTCAACTTTAGAACCAAACCACATGTAGAAGACCTTAGGAGCCCACCCTAGATAGAACTACTCGAAACCCCTAGGGGTCACCTAAATAGGTACTCTGTTTATTTACTTGTTTGCTTTGTACTAACTCATTGTGTTTTGATTGCATAGCATTTTGACTGCATGACATTTCATCTTAAAAAAAAAGGTGTTGATTCAAGTTTGATTACTAAATTAGAAAGCTTGTTATGGAAAACGAATTTCTTGATAAAGTGGAAGAAATAAGGCTGTCTGAATATATTCCAAGAAACACAACAAAAGAAGGGTGATGAAGAAATGTATGACTTTACTTCGTGGCCCGAGGATTCAAGTTGATTATTCAAGAGTTGCCGACATTCCAAACTTCCTTAAAGAAGTGGATGAACATTACGAGGATGGGCAGATGATGGATCGCGCAAAAAAGAGATAGTAGTGGCGTCCATTGGGAATTCGCGTGATTTGTCTTAAACATTCGTATGAAGGAAAGATTGACATTGTTTCTTGGAGTATGAGGGCGATGCCGTACATGCATCCATTTTATGTAAAGAAATTTGTCTTCTAGTAAAGTTTTTTAAATGAAATTGAATCAAAATTAACGTTCTTTTTACATTCATATCATGCATTTGCATTACATGACATCATATGCATTAAAATCCATTAAAAGAGCCTAATTAATTAAAATTATTTCAGTTAATTTGGAAACCAAGCTACCAACACCCTTACGATCCCGAGCAAAAACTAAAGGAATGGACCAAAGGTTGGAGAGATTAGAGCAGATGCAAATACAGATGCTAGAGCAATTGACCAAATTTTAACAAGATATAAAGGATTAGATGCTAGAATTCCAAAGAAATATGATGAACCAGTTAATTCAGTTATTAGCGAGAGGGTTAGAGGAAGGAAAAAACCCAGTGGTCCACTTTGGAGAAGATAAGGAAGACCCTGCATATCCCCTAGGTTTTACCCTGATAAGTGTCCAAGTCCAGCCAGATGTGCGTCCACATAGAGTACCCCTTACTATCAGACCCCAACAATATCAGACCGGTACTTCAACACCAATAAATTACCCGATAGGCTCAAATTCCAACCTGAGGGATAATCTAACCAATCTTGTGGTCCTTCATGATCTAGCAGAAACAAAACAGACAAGAGTGGAGTTCCCAAAGTAATTTGAAGATCGTTACAAATAGAAAAGGCAAGAGTGGAGTTCCCAAGTCAATACTTTAAAAGCTCCAAGGAAGAGGAAGAATGAGGTAGATAACACAAGCATGAATAACAAGGGATACCCAAAACCAATTACTATAGGCCAACCAAAGATAGTAATCGCTAGCCATCAAAACCCTTCAAGGCAAGAATCTTACATGAGGAAAAATACAGAAAGGTCTTAGTTTACTCCTATACCAATGACGTATGAAGGGCTATATCAAAACCTGTTTGAAGCACATATAGTATCCCCTTTCTACTTGAAACCCATGCAGCCCCTATTTTCTAAAGGATACGACATAAACTCCCAGTGAGAATATCATGCAGGAATCACGGGGCATTCGATAGAAAACTGCACCGCTTTCAAAAAGTTAGTTGAAAGGCTCCTCAATATGGGTATCGTCAAGTTCGATGACTTATCTAATCTGCTACCCAATCATGTTGATAATGGGGTAAATGTGAGGGCAAGAAGGGGATTAGTTATTTCTGATTCAGGAGGAAACCATGGAAAGACAAGGAACAATTGTGAGTTTCATCACAGAAGGGGCACGAGACCCAAGAGTGCGTAGAATTCAGGGCCTTGGTTCAAGGCATGATGGATGAAAAAGAAGAGAGAAACATATGCACAATGTTGGGAAACGTTTACAGCTGAAAAGAGTCCTTGTTAGATATTCGCCCTTATAAACCTGGAAGTGTTCTAAGCGATCGGACTGCAGAAGAAATCTCTGTAGCTTTTGGATCTTATTTAGAGTAATGCTTAGAACACATTTGTTGCTTTTAGTCTAGAGGCAATAAGAATTTCTTTGTGAAATAGGCTCATGTCTGAACATTGTTATTTTAATGAAATACATCATTGCGATCATTTTTGAGCCAATATTCTTTCATTCTTTATGATTCTTTCATTCTTTTGGCTTTTCTTCCACACCATTCTTTTATTCATTCATAATCATATTGTACAAATAATTATTCATAAATTCATACATTCTTTGTATATTCTTTTGTACATACAATAGGTCCCTAGATATCAATGACATGAATGACGCTGCTACAGACTTAGAATCTCCTTTCGAGTGAGACATGTGTTTAGAGGGATTTCATGACTTTGAAAATAACATAGAGTGTAGCCTATCTCCAGACTTATTGAGGATAGTAGAGTAGGAAGGAAAATTTTGCCTCATGAGGAAACAATAAATATTGTGACCTTAAGGGAACACGCATAATCGGAGAAACGAAGCAAGACCTTGTTGAGCTACTTCAAGAGTTCAAGGATGTCTTCGTATGGTCATACTAGGTTATGCCCGGGTCAAGCACCGACATCGTAATCTGAACAATAGCATGTTGTCAGAAATTTGCAGTATGTGCAAGATTAACATTATGAACGATGCAGTGAAAATTTTTACCGGGGCAACACCTTTCTCTTTGGCTTATCATAGTTTTGCCAATTGAAGTCGAGTTTCCATCTCTCTGAGTTTTTGTTGGATTTTATCCCGATTGAAGTGGAAGATCCAAATAATTCTGTCATAGTTAAATTTCACCCCAGAAGGCTCTATGAGAGAAACCTGATACCAAAGAAGATCTTTTGCATACAAAATGAAAGTGAAAGATCTTGTGTGGAAGACTTTATCTGAAAAGCATTGATTCTGATTGAAAGACTTTCCTAATCCTATTAGTATAGATCCAATCAAGAAAAAATTCCAAAAAAAAATCAAAAAAAATATTTTTAAAAAAAAGGAAAAAAAGGAAAAATGATGAAAAAAAGAAAAGAAAAAGGAGAGACCAAGGTGAAAACCTGCAATGGGGCACTTTGAGTCCTAAAAGGACTAAGGTGAAAACCCGCAAAGGACGCCTTAAGTTCTAAAAATAAATAAATAAATAAATAAAGAACCAAGGTGAAAACCTGCAAAGGGCGCTTTGAGTCATAAAAAAGGGAGAAGCCAAGGTGAAAACCTGAAAGGGTGTCTCAAATGTTGATCAGATGGGGGCATGTGGTGATATTGCTATACTTGAATCAATAGGAAATGGTAAGCGACATCTTGGGGCATCGACAGAGTACCGTAGATCTCCTAAACACATGTCAAACTCAAAATGGTCTTCAGAAAGTTTGTACAGAGAAGTTCAAGCTGCGATATCTGGGGCACCTAGTCTTTATATTATTTATATTGAATTTTTTGTTCTTGGAATACTTCATTCTTTTTCAAAATATGTGTTCCTAATCAATTCCTTTGTTATTCTTACTCTCTTTGATAATTTATCCATTTCGAGTCATGCTTCGAAATCAATCTTATTTTATCCATCGTTATGATCTTTTGCATGTTACATTGGAATAATGATTAATGGACTAATAATACTTTCACAAGGGAAGTTTTGCATATTACTCTAGAAGTTTCTAAATAATACAGGAACCTGAATAGGACTATTGTTTAGAACCTACCAAGTTTAAAGGTTGAAATATCTAAGAAGGAAAAATCTGAATTAAGACTATCCATTTGAATTTTGTTGTCAAAATATTGAACAAAACGACAAGATGTCGTGTTGGTGACAAAGCTTCAATGAACAAACAAGCAATGATCACCGAGTGATAAGAAGTGGTTTCTTGGTACGACACCCTAGGAAGGAGACCAACGAGATTCAGATTCTGTATCCTTGAATTGCAGTGGGAGAGGATTGTGAAAGAGCCAGATCTTATACTCAGTGGGAGGAAGATGGTTCAAATTTTATGTCCCAAAGGTACAGTGGATTGAACCTTGAAGATTACAGTGTTACCAGCCGAACAAGATAGCATTCTACCGTGTTGGAAATGGGGCCTTAATGAACAACGAGCAATAACAACTCAAACATTTGGTTAGGAAATTTTGATTCATTCTGATCATAACATCCTAATCACTAGACATAAATACGCCCATGAAATGGATTCTACAGGTTATGTTCCCCAAAATAGATCAGTAAAACCACAAATCCTATACCACTGAAGTTGTAGTGGAACGGATTGAAGAAGATAATAGATATTGTCTTCCTGTATTGGCAGCGAAGTAGATTGAAGACACCAGCCTGGCCTCCCTGAGTTTGCAGTGGAATAGACTGAAGATAGCAGATCTTGTCTTCCTGTATTGGTAGCAAAGTAGATCAAAGACACCAGCCTTGCCTCCCTGAGTTTGTAGCAGAGCAGACTGAAGATAGCATATCTTGTCTTCCTATATTGGCAGCAAAGCAGATCGAAGATACCAGCCTTACCTCCTTGAGTTTGCAGCGGAGCAGACTGAAGATAACAGATCTTATCTTCCTGTATTGGCAGCGAAGCAGATCGAAGACACTAGCCTTGCCTCCCTAAGTTTGCAGCAGAACAGACTGAAGATAGCAGATCTTGTCTTTCTGTATTGGCAGTAAAACAGATCGAAGACACCAACCTGGCCTCCTTGAGTTTGCAGCGAAGCAGACTGAAGATAGGAGATCCTGTCTTCCTGTATTGGCAGTGAAGTAGATCGAAGACACCAGCCTTGCCTCCCTAAGTTTGCAGCAGAGCAGATTGAAGATAGCAGATCTTGTCTTCCTGTATTTGTAGTAAAGCAGATCGAAGACACCAACCCGCCATCCCTGAGTTTGCAGCAGAGTAAACTGAAGATAGCAGATCTTGTCTTCCTGTATTGGCAACGAAGCAGATCGAAGACACCAGCCTTGCCATCTTGAGTTTACAGTGGAGCAGATTGAAGATAGCAGACCTTGTCTTCCTGTATTGGCAGCGAAGCAGATCGAAGACACCAGCCTGACCTCCTTGAGTTTGCAGCGGAACAGACTGAAGATAGCAGATCTTGTCTTCCTGTATTGGCAGTGAAGCAGATCGAAGATACCAGCCTGACCTCCCTGAGTTTGCAGCGGAGTAGATTGAATATAGCAGATCTTGTCTTCTTGTATTGGCAGCGAAGTAGATCAAAGACACCAGCCTTGCCTCCCTGAGTTTGCAGCGGAGTAGACTAGAAACAACAAATCTTGTCTTCCTATTTTGGCAGCGAAGCAGATCGAAGAAACCAGCTTTGCCTCCCTGAGTTTGTAGCGGAATAGACTGAAAATAGCAGATCTTGTCTTCCTGTACTGGCAGTGAAGTAGATCGAAAACACCAGTCCTATCTCCCTGAGCAACAGGGGAGTAGGTTGAAGATTGTAGATCCTGTCTCCCTAAGCAGTAGTGGAACAGATCGAAGACAGTGAATCTTATTTTCCTGGTATTGCAGTGGAATAGATTAAAGCTAAAGGTAGAGAATCTTGTTTCCTGGGCGTTGCAGTGGAATAGATTAAAACTTAAGTGGAGCGAATTAAAGCTGAAGGCAGCGAATCCTATCTCCTTGGCATTGTAGTGGAACAGATTAAAGCTGAAGGCAGCGAATCTTATTTTCCCTGGCGTCGCACAGATTAAAGCTGAAGGCAGCGAATCTCATTTTCTTGGCGTTGCAATAGAGCAGATTAAAGTTGAAGGCAACAAATGTTATCTCCCTGGCGTCGCAGTAGATTAAAGCTGAAGGCAGCAAGTCTCATTTCCTTAGCATTACAGTGGAGCAGATTAAAGCTGAAGGCAGCGAATCTTATCTCCCTACCAGTCTTATCTCCCTGAAGTTACAGTGGAGCAGATTGAAGAAATCAATCCTATCTCTCTGAAGTTGTAGTGGAGCGGATTAAAATGATGGATCTTATCTCTCTGAAGTTATGGTAGAACAGATCGTATCAGACCTTAGTTCCTTGAAATTACAGTGAAATCAGTTGAAGCTACAAGTCTTTTCTCCTTGAGGTTGCAGTGGAGCAGACCAAAGATAGCGATTCTGTTGAGAAACTACAAGTTACAAATCCTATTTTGTATTGTTATTTCTTTTTTATATTATTGTATGTTATCTTTTAATTCTATAATATACTATTTTATTTTATTTTATATATATTAATTCAACATAATATATATTTTTTAAATAACCTTTTTGTACATATAATATTTCTTAGATTCACTTAAACATATTTCTATGTTTTAAAAGATTTATATGATGATATTTCTTATACAATATTTCTTTTTGTATGTATACATGAATTATATTTAATTATTTTCATTATATATACACATACATATGATATATTTTTTAATTTGATATATTATATTTTTGATAATTAGTCTGGCTTTTCTTTCAAAATGGATTTTAATTCATTAGCTTTTGGGTTTTAGCTTTAGTTTTAACATAATATAATGTGAGGTAATTGCTATGTATATACAAATGTATGCCTTAATTTGCCTTGCTGTATTCACATGTTGTTCATAATCTTGTTATATATCACTACGCCATGCATGTGATTATGCTCGTATTTCTTGATTCGCATCATAAACCAAATCCTAATGCATGTGAACGATATTAATTTTTTTTATGTCAAGTCAATCGACTACATACTTTTTGAGTAGTTTTGTTTTTTAAAATATGTTTCGAAGTGTCGAGAAATCGTACCCTAACTTACGGGGTCTCGATTTTCTTGTTAATTCAAAATGATATTTTATTTTCAAAAGACATACTTTAAAAATTTAAAAGCAGGTTACAAGCCTTGTTTGGAACTTCGAGAGATCATACCCTAACTTACGGGGTTTTGATTTTCTCATCGATCTAAAACGGCTAAAACCTCTCTCGTTTTGCAAAATCGCTAAATTTCAATAAAGTTTTGGAAGGTTAGCTTATTCTTGAGAATTCAAACGTCGCATTCTAACTTACGGGATACGACGTTCTATTGTCTCGAGACGAGAAAGCCTTTCACACTCGTTCAGATTTATCCAAGTTTTGTTTTGAAATACAGTATTAATAAAAAGAGAATTATTTTTAATCTTTTCTCATTTTCAATATTTGATTCTAAGACATTAATTAATCAATTCGGTGCCAATTTTGGGCGTTACGAGGGTGCTAATCCTTCCTCGTACGTAACAGACTCCCGAACCTATTTTTCTCCTTAAAATTCATAGACCGAAATTGTTTTCAAGGTGATCCGATCACACCTCAATAAAAGACCGGTGGCGACTCCCAATTTTTATTTTTTAAAGTCGACCCTATATTTTTTTTTCAAAAAATGGTTTCGACAGTACACATTACCTACCTTTCATTATATTAATGAAATTTACATTGAAAGCTCTTACCGAAGCTCACACGAGGTAATAATACAATGGTTAACGCATCCCTTTTCGTAATTCAATAATCGAAGTTATCCCTTTTCATAGTTCGACAGCCAAAGCCATCCCTTTTCATAATTTGATGGTCATCACCATCCCTTCTCATAAGTTGATGGTCGTCACCATCCCTTTTCATTGATCAATAGCCTAAGCCATCCCTTTTCATAGTACGATAACTGAAGCCATCCCTTTTCATAATTTGATGGGCGTCACCATCCCTTTTCACAATTGATAGCCAAAGCTATCCCTTTTCATTTGTCGATATCACTGTTACGTCATTGAATTTTTCCATCAACACACAATTTAATAATATGCAATAATAGCATTTAAATCATAATTGAATACACTATTTAAACATACGAACTTACCTCGACGATAAATGTAGAAAATGAAGTCGACTAATCCGAAGCTTTTTCCTTGCCTCAATCTAAAGCCGTATGTGGATTATCTTGATCTAAATGAATAAATTTAATCAATTTAATAATTAAGCTATTCAATTCAATCCAAATTCATTTTTTTAAAATTACTCTTTTCCCCTAATGTTTTGATTTCTTTACAATTTAGTCCTTAGGCTCGAAAAATGAAATTCATACAATTTTACCCCTACCCAAGCCTAGCCAAATATCATATACACTTATAGCAGCCCACACATTTCATTAATTCATAAATTATACCATGAATTTTTTCAAAATTTTCAATTTAACCCCTAATTGATAATTTCATCAAAAATCTCTTTACAAAAGTTGTTTATCTAACAACAACTATCCATTTTCTTCCATCAAACAACAAAAGCAACCAATATTCATTCATGGAAAAACTTAAATCCTTTAATAGTTTTACAAATTAGTCCTCGAGCTAGCTAAATTAAGCTAGAACAATCCTGAAAACATAAAAATTCATTAAAAACGGGACAAAAATACTTACCTATGAGCAAGATGAAGTTGCTGAAAGTTTAAGCTCAAAAATGGCTTTCGAAATCCCAAATTTTTGTTGAAGAATAGCTTAAAGATGATAGATTTAATTTGGTTTTATTTAATTTATCATTTATTTACCTATTTACATATATAACCTTTAATAACATTAATAATTACACAAATGCCAAGCCATGTGACGTGACCACGCCCCAGAGCTCAACAAGTTCTAATTCTGATCCCATTGAGCTCCCTAAAGAACCCATGACTCAAGATCAAACTAGGCGCCTTCAAGAAGCTGTTTCAGCTTTATTCATTCAACTTTAGAGTGAAAACCAGCTCGATGTTAATAGAGAAGCTCGAGCCAGCACCTTAAAGACTCCTTGCACCTTAGTGCAAGCTAATTTTATCTCATTTTTAGCTCTTCGAGCTCCATTTAGCTCGAATCAGCTCATTTGAGCTCATTTAAGCTCGTTTGAGCTCAACCTAGCTTAGTTTCAGCTTATTTCAATTATCATTATAATAAACTAAGTATTAGTTTTATTTTATTTAATTTTTTACAGCTCATGACCGAATATCCTAGCTCAATTTAGTTCATTAATTGTTTTCACTTGTTTTGAGCTAGCCGAATTTAATTTACTAGCTAGTTCATAATTAAATGTGTTTTAATTTATTTAATATGTTAATCAATATGTCTAGATGATGTTTTATTAAGGTTCAGCCGAATTCATGTTTGATTTAGCGTGTTTAAATGTGTTTAGGTTCAGCCGAATGTATGAAGAGGAGTTAATGCAAGGTGCAAGCATATTTGAGGTTCAATGGACGACATTCCAAGGGATAAATGCATTTGTGACATTCATGCAAGAGGAAGATGTTGATTGTTCATGTATTTGAAGATTCATGGACTGTATTTATGGACAGTTGGAAGATAAATGCTTGGGAAATTCGTGCAAGTACCAACCAGCATTTAGAACATACGATTTCTTCTCCCATGCATGATTATTCTGCCATTTATTAAAGTGCATGGACGTTGGCCACAAGGGAGATGAATTTCTATACATTCAATTCAAGTATTCAAGGCACATTAAAGCCTCATTCAGCCAAGGGAGATGTAGGAGTATTAAAGGGCTACACATTAATGGCATTTTGGCTATTCTTCAAGGTTAAGTATGCATGAAAGCATCAAGTGAAGCAACATGATGGTTCGGCCAATTCATGCACCAGCTTCAAGCATCAACCGAATTTTAATGCTTTTGTGTGAACATGTTAATTACAAATGTGAACATAATTTAAGTTAGTGTGAACATCATAGATGCCGAATATCAATAGGCATATTAGGCTTATAAATAGTTTCTTTGTAAACTAGAGGAGAAACTTTTGCCAATTTATTGAATGAACATTTGTTCTTGTGAGGTTTCTTCCTCTCTATTTCGTGCAAGTCTCGAGTGACTTATCTAGCGTGCTAGTGGTGTCAATCTGAACTCCTTCTTGAACTTATCACCAACCCTTTGGTGTGGTGTTCACCTATCATTCTACCAAACCATATTTCCACCTTAAACAATATAAGAACCGGGGTGACATTCTTTATAGTGTTGAATCGCTCTTGACGTTTAGGTTCGCTAACCATTTCCATCATCTATCTTTTTTTATCTTATCTATCTTTCTTTATTTGTTAAACCAAGCCCATCCAATTATCTTTCATCTTTTATTTCTTGTTAGCCAACTTATCATATCTATCTTTTAGCCTTTTGAACCTATTTCATCATATACCTCTATATTTAGCCAATATACACCTTTCTCACAACACCGAACGAAACTTCTTGTCGACGATCAGGCAACTTACGTAGACTCGACTCATTCAATCGAGCCAGATCATGTCATTTAGTATTGAGCTATTAAAAGAGGAGCACTAATGTTCGTAGCAATTTCGAAGTAGGTTTGTAAAAAGAATAGTTTCAAATTAAAAAAATTCAAGTTGTATTCAAAATTCTTTTGTATTCATTAAATTGTATTTGAAGTAAAAAAATTATACGAAGTTAAAATAAAAAAATTTTGAGTATAAAAAAAAGTGAAGTGTTAAGTTCTTGTTTATTCATCCCTTTGTAATCCTGATCAAGTGAGTTCCATGCTATCAATTACTTTCCTCCCCAATGCCACATTAAAACTGAAATTTCATTGTTTTAGCCTACCTTACACCCAATACATTATCACCCTTGTTAACCACTTTGAAATTGACCCCAAAAGTAGCAAGTAAGTCTAAACGAGATGAAATATGAATTTATGAGAGAAAGATCGAGTGGTAAAAGGCAAAGAGCGAGTGAGTGCATTAGAGTGATTAGAAAAAGCCTAAAAAGAGAGCAAACACGAGTGTGAGTTCTAAATTGTTTTCTTTTCTTTTTGAGTGACTAGTGAGGTTTTGTGCAATAAAATCATGTTTCGAGAAGAGTATTCAGCATTTGAATTTCAGGATTTGGTTAAAGAGATTGGTCGATTACTCGATAGAAAATTAGAACCTGTAAAAGAACGATTAAAGCGAATGAATGAAGTAGCCCAATGTGAGCAAATTTCACCAAGTCAGAAAATGGAGTCAAGACCATCACGAAGACAAAGATCCCATGACTACCCGAGAAGAGATATTCCTACTGTGACAGCCCTAAAGTGACCCTAGTCGGAAAGCGGTCTCGGGACCGCTAGACCGAGTCACCAAATTATTTGAATGTGATAATTATTGCCTAAAATATGTGAATATAAATGTGTAAAAGTTTTAAGCTTCGATTTAGTTAATTGCATGTGAATTTAGTTGATAGGACTTATGTGAGAAAATTTAGAAATGTGCTAGGCAAATGCAAGTGGCCTAATAGTGCATGTAATCAAAGGGGTGGACTTGCATGTCAATTTCCCCCCATTTAAGTACTAGTGGCCGGCCATGACAAGGGATGATGGGCAAAACATGTCATGAAACATGTTGTGTTAATGGAAAAATAAAATAAGAAGCATGGGCAAAACATGTCATGAAACATGTTGTGTTAATGGAAGAATAAAATAAGAAGCATGGGCAAAACATGTCATGAAACATGTTGTGTTAATGGAAGAATAAAATAAGAAGCATGGGCAATAACCTAATAAAAAATTGAAGGAAGAAAACAAAGAGAAAAAAATGTGTTCATCATTCTCATGCATGACCAAAAAAAAAAAGAAGAGAAAAGCTCTCATGTTGTTCTTGGCCGAATAGGAGAAAGAAAAAGAAGGAAAAAGAGCTTTGAGGAAATCGGCTATGGTGGTTTGATAGACTAAGGTATGTTTGATGATGTTCCATGAGATGCATGCATGTTTAGTAGTTAGCTTGAGTTCTAAATAGCCCATGGTTCAAATCTTTACTATGTCATGGAGATGATATTCGGCCAAGGTGGATTGGTGTTGATATCATTTGCATGCTAAAAGTGAAGCTTTGTAATGGTGCATGTGATGGTGGATTGATGATTCTTGAATCTTCTTTTAGCATTTTGAGTGAGACATTAAGTTCTTTGTTTAACCATGACCAAAAATTGAAATGGTATGGTGTTGTGATGCAATCGGCCCAACATAGACATGTATGTTCGGCCACATGAATAAGTACATAAGTTATGTGTATGTTCGGCCATAGGTAGCCTATTGATGGCTTTAGCTTGACTTAGAAAATTCGGCTAAGGGGAAATATTAGCTAGTATGTTGAATTCGATTTGTGATTTCGTACATATGTGACTCTAGTGTCTAATGTATATATGGGCTAAGTACCTTGAGCTTCTCTTTTGATGTTCGAATGAATTGTATTAAATTGCTTGATGTGATTAAAAATGCGTATGACCATTGTGTATTTGAGCTAAAAGGTGGCCATATAACCTATCAAACTCCTTGTCATATTCGGCCATAAGCTAGCAAAATGAGACTTTAATGAGTTAAATTTGTTTGAATTAAGCTCAAGAGCAAAGGGGAACTAAATCCGATAAAGGGAAGGAAAAAGTGGTCGAATAGCCGTCGAAACCGTTCGACAACATCCGAGGTAAGTTCTTGAGTAATAGAGCTTAAATTATGATTTGATTAGATCATGTTTTAAGCAAATCAAAATCATGCTCCTTGTGTGTGGCTATTGAGCCGAAATTGCAAGAGTGATAAGTGTCTTGTGTTTGAGTTTTGCTAATGAAAATGAAATACGAATGTGTCATGATTTATTGTTAAATGTGCATGGTTATTCGAATGATGTCCGGGCTAAGTCCCGAAGGCTTTGTGCTAAGTGACCATATCCGGACTAAGATCCGAAGGCATTTGTGCGAGATACTAATTTCGGGCTAAGCCCGAAGGCATTGGTGCGAGTTACTAAATCCGGGTTAAGTCCCGAAGGCATTTGTGCGAGTTACTAAATCCGGGTTAAGTCCCGAAGGCATTTGTGCGAGTTACTATAACCGGGCTATGTCCCGAAGGCATTTGAATGAGTAGCTATATCCGGTTAAATTCTGAAGGTACGTGATTTGGGAATGAATGATCTTGCTGTAAAAATTTCAGTTAATACGCTTGTAACATCCCAACATTGAGGTATGTTTCGTATGTGCTTTGAATTAGTTGAGCCCTTACAAATAAGTATTCGCTCAGTTGATAAATGAGCTACCGGCCTTTGGCTAAGTTGATCTTTGTGTATGAATAAAAAGGGTTGGTAATGTGAAGTAAGTATGATATTGAAAATTTGTGCATATGAAATTATCCGTTTAGTTACATGAATGCTATACTTTGGTTGTGTCTAAATTCTTTGCTCAAAACTTACTAAGCATTTAATGCTTACTCCGTTTCTCTGATTCTCTGTTTTATAGATTTTGGTTCTTCAGCTATCGGACTCGGGATTTTGAAGTCGAAGTCGCCCACACTATCAAAGCCCCCTTTTGGTACAATTTTGGTTGAACTTCGAAATGGCATGTATAGGACTACCCTTTTGTTGTGGGTCATGGACCCTTTGGATTTGTATAATTTTGGATAGCCATGCGAAAATGGCTTATATATGTTTGAGCATAATGTTATACTCATTTGGTATGGATATGCTTAACAAGGATTGGCCATGGGAATGGTTAATCACTATCATAATTTGTGCTATTTATGCTAAAAGGGCTAGTTGAATCATGGAAACCATGAACTAGGTAAAGTCTACCTTAAAGGCAGATGCTGACAGCAGCAGTGATGTAGATTTGGAAAATCACTAAAAATAGTAGGAATGGAATTAAATAGTGAATAAATTATGCAAACGAACCTTGGTGAATCTATTTTCATAGGAAAGTAACGAAACGTTCATATGAACAGTATATTATGAGATGCTAAAGTTTTCGTGAGACAGGGCCAGAACGGTTTCTGGATTCCCTGTTCCAACTTTGGAAATTCATTATAAATTAACCAGAGATAATTAGAAGTCATGCCATATATTAATAGATTCCTTTTTGAGTCTAGTTTCTATAGAAACAAACGACATCAGTATTGAAGCCCTGTACAGGGAGATATCCAAGTCATAATGCGCAAATGTCAGTGTAGTTGATCCCTGTAACATGGGAGACTTTGACTAATAAACTGTACTAATTGGCCCGACCAAAAATTCTATAAAAAAAATTTATAGATGCATATATGAGTCTAGTTTCAGGGAAAAATCACGAATCTGATTTTCGAGTTGTGAAACTCAAGATATAATTTTTAAGGTGACAGTGACGCAGTTAGCCAGCTTGCCTGGAAAATTTAAAATGGATTGTGCAAAGAAGTGATTTAAGTCTGCAAACCCCTCGTGTCCGACTCCGGCGACGGACTCGGGTACGGGGTGTTACACCTACTCATTGAGGAATTCAAGTAGAAAGAGAGAAAACTTTCAGTTTGAGAATTTCGAGATGTCACACGAGAAAGTAGAAATATCTCGTCAAGTGCGTCAAGGCAATCATCCACGGAGAAATATTCACGACGAGTTGAACTTGGTTCATATGTAGATTCTTTCCCTTATTTCCATCAAAAAACTTATCATTCTGATTCATTTGTATCATCTTCATATTGTAATGAAAGAATGAAGCAAAAAGAAAAAGAAATAAAAAGAAAAGAGAGACAAGAGATGATAATGAGAGAAAATGAGCAGATCCTAAACGAACTTGAGAGAGTTTGAAAATGAGTTAGAAAAAGAAACAAAAGAAAAAGAAGATAGTGAGTGAGAACAAGTGAGGAATGTTTCCACTAACCAACATGTGAGTTTTCCTCGTGTTGTTTCTTTTTAGGTTTCTGAAGAATTAATTAATAAGTTTCATCTACTTTACCTCTCAAAGGAGAGACAGTTCATATTGGGTGGAGAAGGTAACATTCTGGACGACCCTAGTCCACCTATGCCTAAAGGTAAGCAAGGTGAGGTTTCTATATCCTTTAAACAACCCTATTCGATTCATACTAAAGACATTGCTTATGACGTGGGTTTTGGAAAGGAACTATACCTTGATGTGTCAATTTTAATGATGGCAAGGAAAATTTTGCTAATGATAGTTGTTGCGTCGATCAGTATGTGGATGAAGTGAGATTCAATTATCATGAATATATTTCGAGCTTGTGTAATAAAAGGTTGCTATGCAAAGTGCTTAGTTCATATGAATGTGATGATGGTGTGACGGATCTGCCTTGTTGTATAAATTTTGCATGTTTGATTAAGTTTGAACGAGCGAGACTTGAGTTTTATGATTGTTTGAATGATTGTTTGATCACATCTTCTTTGATTAACATGAGTGGGACATTGGAAATTAAGAAACTCATGTTGCCTGTTGAATCGAGTGACCAAGCTCGTGTGTTCAAACCTAGAATTTGTTGTTTTAGGTCAATATGTGGGAAACTCAAGCATCCTAAATTTTGTGCGACCAATTTATGTTTGTTTGATGCTTGGCCTTTGGCTAAGGAAACAAAATTTAAAGATTTTGTTTATAACTTAAAATTGATCTTTGTTCAATCTATTTTTCTGGTTACTAAATTCTTAATTCATCATGAAATGGTAAGATACATCGATGATATTGAAATACGACAATTAATGTTGCATGCTGTTGAGATAATGGCTAGTGACATAGCTTTCAAAAGACCTCCTCATTTTGCTTTGGTTAACTGTTATTCTCTGCTTGTGGTTGACAATTTTGTTGTAAATAGAGGCATGAAGAATTGTTTACTAGATGTGCTTTGCGTTGAAAAATCTGTTGATGATGTTTGATTGATTCAGCATATGCAAACTTTGGACGTGTGTGCTACGAGTTATTCACATGCAAAGCTTGATTTATTTAACTATGATGGTTTTGTGGAGCCCTCAAATTCTTGTGCAAAATCCTCTTGCCTAAGCATGTCTTTTCAGATGAAATGTGATAGGTTTGACTATTGAATGGTTGTTTGCTCATTTCTTCTTTGTTTCACATATGTGAGTTGTTGAAGAAAGAAGGGCCTTTGCTGCTCTTAACCATGAACTACCAAAATCATATATTCAAACCCGAAGAATGTTTTCTTGAATTATCATCAAGTAAAGGTCAACATAAAAATTTTGAATCTGTAGGTTGTTTGATGCTAAGCCTTAAGGGACACGAACATGATATGCATGCTTATAACTTTAGCTGTTTTGCTTTTCTACCATTTTTTCCACTGAGAAGTATGTAAGTCAGCAAGAAATGGTAAGAGAAAACTTTATCTTTGATCCCGGTGAATATTATGCCATATCATTGTACAAAGATTTAAGTCCTACAATGTTTTTTTTCGAGGTAATAATTTTCAATGGACTTGTGATTCTGGTTGGTTGCCATCAATGAATTTCTTGTTACATTATGATAATGTGAGACCAACTTTTAATCCAGACATTAGTTTATTTACCCAAGTTTGCAATGACAATTCAAAAAGAGTTTGTAGGTTTTTAAGTCTTAATGTCCTTGATTCTTTCCTTAATCATGTAGGTGACACCGTGAAATTGCTCACCCTTAAAAAGGGAGGATATATGGCTAATCTGTCTTCCTTTTGAGTTATGTGTGATATTCAGGTCACTTGGAGCAAATATGACAAATACGACAACCTAGGGTCTTGTGACGACAAATGCTTTTACGCGAGCAAATGGCCCGACTTGAGGACAAGTCCCTTTGAAGAAAGGGGGAATGACATGACCGTGCCCTGGAGCTCAACAAGTTCTTATTCCGTTCCCATCAAGCTCTCTAAAGGACCCATGACTCAAGATTGAACTAGGCACCTTTAAGAAGCTGTTTTAGCTTTATTCATTCAACTTTGGAGTGAAAACCAGCTTGATGTTGATAGAAAAGCACAGGCCAGCACCTTACAGACTCCTTGCACCTTAGTGCAAGCTGATTTTAGCTCATCTTCAGCTCCTTGAGCTCCATCCAGCTCGAATCAGCTCACTTGAGCTTATTTAAGCTCGTTTGAGCTCAACCTAGCTTAGTTTCAGCTCATTTCTTTTATCATTATAATAAACTAAGTATTAGTTTTATTTTATTTAATTTTTTACAGCTCATGACCGAATATCCTTGGTCAATTTAGTTCATTAATTATTTGCACTTGTTTTGAGATAGCTGAATCTAATATACTACCTAGTCCATAATTAAATGTGTTTTAATTTATTTAATATGTTAATCAATATGTCTAGATGATGTTTTATTAAGGTTCAGCCGAATTCATGTTTGATTTTGATACGAGTCACAACGGCCCAACCCAAGCTCAAGAACGTGATGGGCTCAAATTACCACAAGACCCAATAACAAGGTCAAAGGCCAGACAAATGCGTTCCAAACTAAATGGGACCATTTAGGAATTTGTTAGCAAGGCCTTAGATGCATACACGAAAGAAAGAGAAAATCGAGATTCACTTTCTTGTTTTCAAGAAAATCAAGAAACCGAATCTTGGCCCAATTTTTTGCTGTTTGGAGCGATTTCAAGAATCAAGAAAATTAAGATTTCAAATCTTGGAAATCTTAGTCCAAGAAATTGAATCTTGCAGCCAAAGCGCATTGCTTCTCCGTTATGAGCATCAACGAACCAATTTCGGTAGGAGATGGTCTACAAGCCCAAGTTCTTGAAGGCAAGACCTAATAAGATGATTCCAAGCCCAATCAAAAAGTCAAACCATACTTAGTTGAAAATCAGGCCAATTTGTTAAAGTGGCCCAATTTGTAACAATTTTAATTATTTGAATATCTAGTTTAATTTTTAGACATTAAGAATTTTATTTGTCAAAATTCGGCCCAAGCAGCCCATTAAAAATGCCTTGGCTGAATTTCCCTCTTATTTTAATTAATTAGGTTTTTTTTTAGTTTTCCTAATGAGATTAGGAAATAGAATGAAGGCCTATTAATAGGCATGGTCGGCCACCCTTGTAAACACATTACAATACATTAAAATTTCAAATTTTTGCTGAGTAAAAATTCTCTTAGAGTTTTCTCCAAGAATTCTCTCTTGAATTTCTTTAGAAGTAGTTTTAACAATCTTTTTGATTGTGGGAGACATCTTCAGCCTTCTTCTTGCCATTGTTCTTCATTGGGGGGGGGGGAGATTAGAGCCGTTTGAAGGGAGTTGTGAAATCTTTCTCGATTTCAAGTCTTTTTAGGACTTTATCTTTATTTTCTTGTTGTTCAATCTCTTTTAAATTTCTGCTTGTGTCGATTTTTATTAGCTAATTTGTTTGTTGTTCTTGTTGCGTTTCAGCCTTTCTAAAACTCCAAGATCTGATTCGGCACTTCCTTGGACATAAAGAAACATTTTTGATTTCACAAAACCCCTCTTTTCTTGCCGTCCAATCCCTAGAATTAGTTTCAATTGATTTCGTAATCTGCTTTAATTTATTTGTTGTTTTATGTTCTTTGATAGATTCGGCTGATTGGAAGTTAATCTTGGGGCTTAATTTCATGTTCTTGGCTTCCAAGAATATATATTCATAAGTGTTTTGATTCTTGGCTGTTCTTTATTGATTTGAGGATTTTTAGTTTCCAGATCTAATTGATTCTAATTAAGTTTTGCTGTTTCGTTTTAGATCCAAACGTTTAGAGTTTTCGTAGGAGTTTCCCTGACTTGACAACTCGATCTTGGTCCGCGCGCAACCCCCTACCATTTGGTATCATATTTTGGGCGTTTTGGGTGTTCTTGGTTGATTTCTAAACTGATCTCTATTTTTTAAACTACAAAAAGCAGTTTTACCCAAAAAAAAATTTAGAAAAAAATTCATTCGAGTGGGTAAACATTGTCCGATTGGTCTGAAATTTTACATTCATATTTGTGGCACTATAATTGAATATAAAAAATATTTCCTACAAAAAAGTCACTCAAAAAAGTTAAAAAAATTAAAAAATACGAAATCCAATAAAAATTTTAAAAAAGATTCAGCGGGTTGATTTTGGTTCCCAAACATTCTAGATCAAAAATTCAATATTTAAGGACATTCTAGATTTAATTTCGTGATTTTTGGAGATCAGGAACACCTCAAACGAAGTTGTCAAGTTACTCTGCAATTTTTCGGGTTTTTCGATTTCAGCAATTTTTATTGATTCTTAGCTGTAGGTTTTCATTTGTTTGGTTTTTATTCTCCATTTACAATATCTAACACCTTGTTGTTTCTTGTGTTAGTAGGATTTAAACGTGTGCGCAATTCTTCCTCGGTGCAACACGAATAAATTGGTGTCTCGTCAGTTTTTGGATCCTAGTGCAAATTAGGACTCTTTGGTAGTTTCATTTCATACACTTTCTAATTGGTTGATATAGACTCTACTAAAGAACTCACAAGACTGAATTCTACCTCATTGAGAATTTGATTTTTTCTTTTTGAGTGATTAACGGTGAGGTTCGCTAAATTTTTCTTTTCGAGTGTTGAGTGTTTATTTTGCAGGTTTTTGAAAATGTCTAAAGTTGATCAAGGTGATAATGACCATAATGATGTCTATGACACATTTAAAAAATTCCAACAATAGTTAGACGAACAGGCTGCCGTACTTCGAACTTTGAGTGCTACTATCAATGAGGTGCGATTGAATCAAGAGCCTCAATATCGAGATCCAATTAAAGATGATGTGGATAAGCAGCCTCGTGCTTATAGGCACGCTCCTAGACGTGTCCCTAGAACTGACTATGATGTTTATGATCGCGGACAACCCTCTTTGGCAAAACCAAAGAGCGAGCAGCAACGAGAACATCTCTTTCATACTCGCTGCCATGTACAATGTAAGTTTTGTAGAGTTATTATTGATAGTGAAAGTTGCTCGAACGTAGCCAGCACGACGATGGTAGAAAAGCTTTGTTTAACCACTACCAAGCATCCACAACCTTATCAACTACAAGGGCTTAGCAACGAAGACCAATTTAAGGTCACTCAACAAGTGCGCATAGCCTTTTCTATCGACAAGCATCAAGACAAAGTCGTGTGTAACGTAGTGCCTATTCAAGCCTGCCATTTGTTGTTAGGAGAACCATGGCAAAGGGATTGAAAGGTCACCCACGATGGTTGTACCAATAGGTATTATTTCAAGCATCAAGGAAGGAAAGTCACCTTAGTGCCGCTCACTCTGGAACAAGTCCATGAGGACCAAATCAAACTGAAAAATTCTGTTGTTAAAACAAGTGAGGAAAAAGAAAAAGAAGAGAAAAATACAAGTGAAAAAAAAAGAAAATGAAATGAAAAAGGCGAAAAGGAAAGCGAGAGAGAAACAAAAAAATGTGAATGAAGTCAGTGAACAAGAGAGAGATCTTAAACAAGGAATAAGTGAAGAAGAAGAGAGTGCTCAAGCACAAGGGAGGACTATTTTTGCTAACCCCTATTCGAAATCGCCTTGTGAGTTCTCTTTGTTTCAGGTTTGCAAGATTCCACCCATGGACAGGTTCCAGCTTCATTACCCTTATACCGAGAGACGTTTTCAATTGATTAAACAAGGTAAAACTGACCCTCGTTTTCCCACCTCTAATGGTAAGCAAGGTGAAGTTTCTCTATTCTCTAAACAACTACATTCAACTCGTATTGATGACTTTGCTCATGACTTAAATTTTGAAAAGGTCTGTATGTTATTGTCGATAATTTCCATTCTTGGATGGATGACATTTTAATTTACTCAACAACATTAAATGATCATGTTTTCCATGTTAGAGCGGTTTTAGACATTCTAAGAGCTGAAAAATTATTTGCCAACCTTGATAAATGCACATTTTGTTGTGATAAGCTAATATTTTTAGGTTTCATAATTAGTGCTCAAGGTATTCATGTCGATGAGGACAAAGTTAAGGCAATCAAGGAGTGGGCAACTCCTAAACCGATAACTGAGGTGAGATCTTTCCATGGTTTAGCTAGTTTTTATAGACGATTTGTGAAAGATTTCTCCACTATTGCTGAGTTGGTGAAATCCTTACACGAGAAGGCTAGGCAGCGAATAGCCAAAACAAATGACATTAACACCAACAAAGCAAACAAGAGGCACAAACGGGTTGTCTTTGAACCCAGAGATTGGGTTTGGGTCCATATGAGGAAAGAACGATTTCCTACAAAAAGAAAGACTAAGTTGGACCCAAGGGGCGATGGGCCTTTCCAAGTACTCGAGCGGATCAACGACAATGCCTATAAAATTGATCTACCTTGTGAGTACAATGTATGTTCTACTTTTAATGTGGCTGACTTGTCCCCATTTGATTTTTCAAATTTGAGGATGAATCTTTTTGAGGAAGGGGGGAATGATATGAGTCACAAAGGCCCAACCCAAGCTCAAGAACGTGATGGGCTCAAATTACCACAAGGCCCAATAACAAGGTCAAAGGCCAGACAAATGCGTTCCAAACTAAACGGGACCATTCAGGAATTTGTTAGCAAGGCCTTAGATGCGTACACGAAAGAAAGAGAAAATTAAGATTCACTTTCTTGTTTTCAAGAAAATCAAGAAACCGAATCTTGGCCCAATTTTGCTGTTTGGAGCGATTTCAAGAATCAAGAAAATCAAGATTTCAAATCTTGGAAATCTTGGTCCAAGAAACTGAATCTTACAGCCAAAGCGCACTGGATCTCCGTTACGAGCATCAACGAACCAATTTTGGTAGGAGATGGACTACAAGCCCAAGTTCTTGAAGGCAAGGCCCAATAAGATGATTCCAAGCCCAATCAAGAATTCAAACCATACTTAGTTGAAAATCAGGCCAATTTGTTAAAGTGGCCCAATTTGTAACAATTTTAATTATTTGAATATCTAGTTTAATTTTTAGACATTAAGAATTTTATTTGTCAAAATTCGGCCCAAGCAGCCCATTAAAAATGCCTTGGCCGAATTTCCCTTTTATTTTAATCAATTAGGTTTTTTTTAGTTTTCCTAATGAGATTAGGAAATAGATTGAAGGCCTATTAATAGGCATGGCCGGCCACCATTATAAACACATTACATTAAAATTTCAAATTTTTGCTGAGTAAAAATTCTCTTAGAGTTTTCTCCAAGAATTCTCTCTTGAGTTTCTTTAGAAGTAGTTTTAACAAACTTTTTGATTGTGGGGGCCATCTTCAGCCTTCTTCTTGCCATTTTTCTTCATTGGAGGGGGAGATTAGAGCCGTTTGAAGGGATTTGTGAAATATTTCTCGATTTCAAGGCTTCTTAGGACTTTATCTTTATTTTCTTGCTGTTCAATCTCTTTTAAATTTCTACTTGTGTAGATTTTTATTAGCTAATTTGTTTGCTGTTCTTGTTGCGTTTCAGCCTTTCTAAAACTCCAAGATCTGATTTGGCACTTCCTTAGACATAAAGAAACATTTTTGATTTCACAAAAACCCCTCTTTTCTTGCCGTCCAATCCCTAGAATTAGTTTCAATTGATTTCGTAATCTGTTTTAATTGATTTGCTATTTTGTGTTCGTTGATAGATTCAGCTGATTAGAAGTTAATCTTGGGGCTTAATTTCGTGTTCTTGGCTTCCAAGAACATCTATTCATAAGTGTTTTGATTCTTGGTTGTTCTTTATTGATTTGGGGATTTTTAGTTTCCAGATCTAATTGATTCTAATTAAGTTTTGTTGTTTCGTTTCAGATCCAAACATTTAGAGTTTTCGTAGGAGTTTTCCGTGACTTGACAACTCGATCTTCGTCTGCGCGCAACCCCTATCAGATTTAGTGTGTTTAATATGTGTTTAGGTTCAGCCGAATGTATGAAGAGGAGTTAATGCAAGGTGCATGCATATTTGAGGTTCAAAGGGACACATGCATTTGGGACGTTCATGCAAGAGGAAGATGCTAATTGTTCATGTATTTGAAGATTCATGAATCGTATTTATGGAAAATTGGAAGATAAATGCTTGGGAAATGCGTGCAAGTACCAACCAGCATCTAAAACAAACAATTTCTTCTCCTATGCATGATTATTCTGCCATTTATTAAAATGCATGGACGTTGGCCACAAGGGAGATGAATTTCTATACTTTTAATTCAAGTATTCAAGGCATATTAAAGCCTCATTCGGCCAAGGGAGATGTAGGAGTATTAAAGGGCTGCACATTCATGGCATTATGGCTATTCTTCAAGGCTAAGTATGCATGAATGATCAAGTGAAGCAACATGATTGTTCGGCCAATTCATGCACCATCTTCAAGCATGAACGGAATTTTAATGCTTTTGTGTGAACATGTTAATTACAAATGTGAACAAAATTTAAGTTAGTGTGAACATCATAGATGTCGAATATCAATAGGCATATTAGGCTTATAAATAGTTTCTTTGTAAACTAGAGAAGAAACTTTTGCCATTTTATTGAATGAACATTTGTTCTTGTGAGGTTTCTTCCTCTCTATTTCGTGTGAGTCTCGAGTGACTTATCTAGCGTGCTAGTGGCGACAATCCGAACTCCTTCTTGAACTTATCACCAACCCTTTGGTGTGGCGTTCACCTATCCTTCTACCAAACCATATTCCCACCTTAAACAATATAAGAAAAGGGGTGACACTCTTTATAGTGTTGAATCGCTCTTGATGTTTAACTCTAAATTTGTGGTCCCGAAACCACTGTTTTGATTTCACTAAAAACGAGCTGTTACACTACAACTACTACAGGTCAAGGTTCCATCCACCTTATTCCTTTTCAAGATGATTCTACCCAATTTGAGTAATTTTTCTAACTTCAAGTTTGGATTTCATTGGAATATTTTTGAGGTTTGCCTCGGGTTTGGGAAATTGCATCACTTTGTTAAGCCATTGAAGATAGTATGGCTTAGGTTTTTTCTACATGGCAAAACAAGAGCGTCCACAAGGTAGTTGCTCACAACATTAGCACAACGTCCACTATCAATGATAAGTGAGCAAAACTTACCTTTAATCAAACACCTCGAATGGACTATATTAGTGCTTTGAAGATCAAGATCATCTTTTAATTGGATGTTGAGCGCCCCACAGCTAGATAATGTAAATCATCTCTCTCTATTAGTGGTTCCACCAACACTTCTTTGATGCGATCCCGGTCGCATCATGTTACGACACAACTTGATGCCATCGAGATTGACCAAAACTCGAAGGGCCCAAGTGCAAGATGAAACTTCTCATAGGCCTGATTGATTATTAGGCCAATGATTTTAAGGACTTTTTAATTTAATATAGTTTTATTTAAATTAATAAGTTTGCATATTTTTAACTTTTAGACTTGCACTTTGTGCGTTCTGCATTTAATAAAGTCATGCATTATGTAACTCCCATGTTAGTTTAAGTCTGCATCATTAAATTAAGTCTTGCATTAAGTAACTCATTTAGTTTGCATTTCAAACCATGCATTTAAGCATCTTAGTTTAATAAATGAGTTGCTGGACATTTATTTAACTCATCTTAGTTTAATTAATAAGTGTTTTTGTTGAACTTTATTTAATAAGTGTTGCACTTAATTAATCTAGTTACTAGGATTATTTATTGATGCACGAGTTTAAGTTTATGCTTCTTTAATTAACTAGTTGCTAGAATAATTGATGCATATGTTTAGCTCATTTATTTAAGTTAAGTATTTATCTTTGATTTGTTTAATTAGTGTTTAAATATGTTTAATAAGTTTATTTTAATGTGTTTATTGCAGGTGTCTCTTCAGCTTATAGCTATTAAAATTCAAGGCTGTTACAAATTAAATAAAGTGGTTGTTCAAGTCATTTTCAGTTGCAAAGTAAAGGGGCTGTTACAAAGAAGGTTTATACATAATTTAAGGAGGTTTTAAGGAGCATTATATCATCTATTTAATTTTGGAAGCAACCTTTTAAACTACTAGCCCGTTTTTGTCATTTCAAAGCTTAAATCAAGCATTCAGATACCATTAAGGAGATGGTTAATAAGTTGGTGTCTATTTGGCTTGCCAAGGGCTAACTCAAGAGTCATTTTTCAAGCAATTAAAGACATTCATTCGGCTGAATTGAAGTGAATTCAAGAATGGATTTATTTGGCTTAAGAATGTGAAAAGACTTTAGTTTTATTTTAGTTTTTAATTAGCACGTTAAGATGAATGCTTGTGAATATTTGGCTACCCTATTTTAGCACCATAAGTAGGTGAAATCAAATTTTGTAATGGACATTTGCTAAACTTTTTGCCAATTTGTTTAATGAAACTTTGTTTCTGTGAGGTTAACTTCCTCTCCAATTTCATGCGAGTCTCGGGTGACTTATCTAGCGAGCTAGTGGCGTCATCCTAGACTTGTTTCTAAACTTATCACCAACCCTGGTGTGGCGTTCATCCATCTAAATATACCTTTGGTTCCTACTTTGCTAAGTAACGGGTCGAGGTCCATCAACCTATTCCCAACTGTCACCTTAAACCATATAAGATTTGGGGCGATACTCATTATAGTATCGAATCTTTCTTGATGTTTAAGTTCTATTATTCATTTCCATCACTTACTTTTTCTATCCTACTTCTTTGTTAAACCAAGCCCATCCAAAGATACTCCATCTAAAATCCATCTATCTATTAGCCACATTGAACTTATTCCAACATACAATTCTATACTTAATCAAAATTTAGCCATTTTCGAAACTGAACGAAACTTCTTCGTCGACGATTGGGCAACTCAAATGCGACTCGACTCAACACCGAACCAGATCGTATCATTTGGTATCAGAGCTGTTAAAACGAGAAGTACGGAATTACGAAGACAAGCCAGAATAGGTTCGTGAAGCGCAAAAAAATTAAAAAAAATCAAGTTGTATTCGTAAGTTTCTCATTGAATTTTGAAGTATTGACAAAAAAAATTAAAAAAAAAGTGTTGGAAATTTCCTAATCCACAAAGATTGAATTTCTAGCCCCATCTCTTCTACCCCAATGCCACACTCAACCCGATTTTATTTATTTATTTTTGTTCAGCCTACCCTATCCCTATTCATTATTTCCCTTGTTGCCCCTTTTGAAACCGACCCCAAGCAGCAAATAAGTCTAAATGGGGGAAATTACGAAATCACAAGAGAAAGATCGAGAGGTAAAAGGCACGAGTGTGTGAGAGCATTAGAGTAAAAAAATTCCATTTAACGAGTGCAAGCACGAGTGTGAGAACCTTTATTTTTCTTTCCGAGTGATTCTGTGAGGTTTGTGGTAAGGTATTTACTTTCTTTATTTTGTTTAACACTTTTCTTATTATTACTTAATCATGTCTGGAGAAGCAATTTCGGCCGATGAATTTCAGTATTTGGTGAATGAGATGGGTCGAATGCTTGAAAGGAAGCTAGGTCCATTATAAAGATGTTTGGACCAAGTGGAGGAAAAAGCCTGACGGAAGCAAACTCCACCGAGTCGAGTAATGGAGTTAAGTTCATCAGGACGACATTATTCGAGAAGAGTCTCATATCAAGGCTCCTATTCAACAAGGATTTCGAGTCAACGAGAAGAAAACTTTGAGTCAAAAATCATTCAAGATGAACGAGAAAGTATGAGTTATTTTTTGTATGTTTGAACGAAGTCCTTACCGGAGAATCGTTCACGAAGACTTGATCGAGATACCTATGAGAATAATTTCTCCTTCTTTGAGCAAGAACCTTATCTTTTCGATTCCTTTGTTTCATCCTCAAGTTGTAATAAAATCAAAAAAGAAGGAAAAAAAAGGCAAGTGAAAAAGAAAAAGAAGAAAAAGAGAATGAAAATGAGAAAGGAAAAAGAGAAGTGAGAAAAAGAAACACGAGATTGAGATTGAACAAAAATGTGAGAAAGAAGAGAAAATTGAAAAGAAAATGAGTTAGAAAAAGAAACAAAAGAAAAAGAAGAAAGTGAGAAAGAAAAAGAGAGAAATGTTTTCACTAACCAACATGTGAGTTTTCCTTGTGTTGTTTCTTTTTTGGTTTTTGAAGATTCAATTGAAAAATACCAGCTTCAATACCTGTGTAATGAGAGGCGATTTCGATTGCTCGAGAAAGGTAAGAACGAGAATGAAATCCACCCACAATTGCCTAAAGGTAATCAAGGTGAGGTTTCTATATCCTTTAAACAACCCTATTCGATTCATAGTAAAGACATTGATTATGACATGGATTT
The DNA here is from genome assembly GCF_007990345.1 of Gossypium hirsutum. Classification (NCBI taxonomy): domain Eukaryota; kingdom Viridiplantae; phylum Streptophyta; class Magnoliopsida; order Malvales; family Malvaceae; genus Gossypium; species Gossypium hirsutum. Next base: position 25,624,110 of record NC_053444.1, read on the forward strand.
TGGAAAAGAGCTAAACCTTGATGTGGTCGATTTTAATGATGGCAAGGAAAATTTTTCTAATGATAATTGTTGCTGTCGAAACCGCTTTTTGAAAAAAAATTTAGTTGTCGACTTTAAAAATAAAAATTAGAGTCGCCACCGATCCTTTATTAAGGTGTGATCACCTCACCTTAAAAATTATTTCGGTCTACGAATTTTGAGAAAATGAGTTCGGGAGTCAATTACGCACGAGGAAGGGCTAGCACCCTCGTAACGCCCAAAATCGGTACCAAATTGATCATTTAATGTCTTAGTGTCGAAGGTTAAAAAGATTTTAAAATCAACTCAAATGATAAAATTTGAGAAAGGATAATCAATTGCTCAAGTCATGTAAAGAAATCGAGTCCCAATACGTTAGGGTACAATTCCTCATAATCCCCGAACTTTGAATATCACCTTTATTTTATGTGAAAATCTTCATTTTGAGAAAGTAACATGCCACACCCAATGCGTTAGGACACAACAAGTTAAGTTCCCAAAAATGATTTTTATACTCATGCATTTTGAATAAAGAATATCCTCGGTTACTTAAGATTAACAAAGAAAATCAGAACCCAATACGTTAGGGCTCAGTTTCCCTCGAAAATCCCAAACTTCGAATATTGCTTTTATTCAAAAAAAACCTTTGAATCAAGAAAATAACTATGATGTATGGTTAAAACCAAACTATATTTTCAAAAAGGATATGTTAAAAAATTAATGTACAATATGATACAAATACTTTAATTGAAAGCATATATGACTAAATATTTACAAATATATATACAAGTAAATTTGCAAATATGTGTACACATATATTTAACACGCATATGCAACGATACATATAAAAAGATGGAATGGAATATATCAATAAAAAAACTAATAATAAAAAACGTGTATATATGTATATGAAAATCATGAAAATAAGATAAAAATATAAAAATATGTATTTGTGTATATATTTAAAAAATAATAAAAATGTGTAAGTATATATATACATATAAAATATAAGGCATACAAAAGTTAAAAAGATAAAAGATAAAATAAAAAGAAATAAAAAGATTTATGAAGGATAATACAAAAAGGTATACGTATACATATTTACAAAAGTAAAAAAAATATTTTTGAAATTAAAATATAATATATATACATATATATATAGAAGTTAGGAAATAAAAATAAAATAAAATAAAATAAAATAAAAACATATGTATAAAATATATATAGGTAGACGTGTTCTGTAAAACATGCATATATATATATTATAAAAAACCCAATGCATGCGAATGAATATGGAGATAATAATAGTAATAATGATAATATATAATATAATAATAAATAAAAAAGTTCTAAAAAATGGATTAAATTGAACAAAAGACGAAAAAATAGGGGAAAATTCAAAATAAATTAAATTAAAAAAGACCAATCTTGAATGCGCAGGAAACAATGGAGGACCAAAAGGGAAATTAATCCCGCTCTCCTAAACGCTGCGCAGCACTAGATTAAATCAAAACAAAATCGAAACAAAATTGAAATATGCGGCTAAATTTAAAAAAAATAACAAAATGGGCTTGATTGAAGCGCTTCGCAACCAGAGGGACTAGTAACGCAAATCTCCCATTTAAGGTTGATATGCGTGGACCCTGAGTAGACAGGCCGGGTCGTCGGGTTTTGGCCTATACGACGTCGTTTTGAGGCCATTGAAGCAGACCCTAAACGACGACGTTTCATAGCCCTTATAAAAGCCAAATTTCCCTTAAAAAATTTCATTTTCCTCTTTGATTCAGAAAAGTAACAAAGAAGCTCTCCTAGGGTTCCTCTTTTATGCCGCCGCTGCCAATCGAGGCATACCACAGCCTCCGTCGATACCCCAGTCTCCGATAGCAACAGAGAGGGGCACTAACTCAGCGGTTCTGGTGAAAAAGGTATGTTCGTCCCTTTTCTTTATATTTTAAACAAAAATAAATAAAAAGAAAAAGAAACTATACAGAAAAAAATATATATGTATATATGAAAAAAATAAAAGAATGCTAATCCCCAACAAGGTAAAACAGAGGGAAAAAAACACCTTTCTATTTCAAAAGAAAATTTGTATTTCTTTTTGGCTTTTTCCTCGGTCTATTCTTTCCCCGAATTTTAGTATCTCCTCCCCCTTTTGAACATATTTGATTGGCTTTTTATAGCCGAAAATAAAAAATCTAAAAACATCAAAAAATCCCACTTGTTTTCCGTTATTTGCTGCGCTTGTGTGTTTCTATTTTTGCAGGTTCGGTGGCACATGTACGTGGAGGCGTGATTCTCGCGGAGGGGACTTTGGGGTTGGCCTCGAGACATGCGGCGCTTGGGACTGCTGGAGGCGGGGACTTGCTGCGTGTGGGAGCGGCAAAGAAAATCAGAACCCAATACGTTAGGGCTCAATTTCCCTCGAAAATCCCAAACTCCGAATATTGCTTTTATTCAAAAAAAAACCTTTGAATCAAGAAAATAACTTTGATGTATTTGTTTTTTTTAAATTAAGCCGCATATTTCATTTTTGTTTCAATTTGGCCCATCTCTGCGCGGCGTTTTGGAAAGGCAGGAATAATTTTCCTTTCGGTCCTCCATTGTTTCCTGCGCATTCAAATTGGTTTTTTTATTTATCTCAAATCTGCCCTTTTTTCGTCTTTTGTTCAATTTAATCCATTTTTGAACTATTTTACTATTTAATTATTTATTATTTATTATTATATTATATTATTACTTGTTTATTATTATCTATTATTATTATTATTAATATTGTAACTATTATTTTCGTGTACATACAAGCATTTTTTATATATTTTTAATTTCAAAAACCTTTTTACTTTTGTAAAAATATATATACGTGTATTCATATTTTTTTTATGTATATTACTTTCTTTATTTTACAAATGTGCATATGCATATATATGTAAATATACATGCACATTTTAAAATACACATACATTTCCCATATTTTTTTTTATTTTTAAAAGAGAAATACATTTGTCCTCTATAATATATATTTTATATTCTTAACTTATCACAAACATTTTTTTGATTGTTCTATATTCCCATATTGTACATATATATATGTATTTGAATATATACATATGCGAATTTTCAGGATTTACCTATGTATATATACTTATACATTTTATTTTTCTATTCTGTAAATATATATAATTCATATTAAAGTGTTTGTTTTATTGTGTATTAACATTTTGTCAGGTTTTTTTTTATATATTTGGTTTTAACCATTCTTCAAAGTTATTTTCTTGATTCGAAGTTTTTTTCTGAATAAAAGCATTATTCGAAGTTTGGGGATTTTTGAAGGAAATTGAGCCCTAACGTATTGGGTTCGGATTTTCTTCGTTAATCTTAAATAACCGAGGATATTCTTTGTTCAAAATGCATGAGTATAAAAATCATTTTTGGGAACTTAACTTGTTGTGTCCTAACGCATTGGGTGTGGCATGTTACTTTCTCAAAATGAAAATTTTCACAGAAAATAAAGTGATATTCAAAAGTTCGGGGATTATGAGGAATTGTACCCTAACGTATTGGGACTCGATTTCTTTACATGACTTGAACAATTGATTATCCTTTTTCAAATTCCATCATTTGAGTTGATTTTAAAATCTTTTTAACTTTCGACACTAAGATATCAAATAATCAATTTGGTACTGATTTTGGGCGATACGAGGGTGCTAACCCTTCCTTGTGCGTAACTGACTCCCAAACTCGTTTTCTCAAAATTCATAGACCAAAATAATTTTTAAGGTGAGCCAATTTGAGACTCAAATGAAATGGAGAGGAAGAAAACCTCACAAGAACAATATGTTCATTCAATAATTTGGCAAAAAGGCTTTTTCTACAAACTGAAATGAGCAAACTATTTATAAACCTAAAATGCCTATTCATATTCGGCATCTATGTTGTTCACACTAACTTAAATTCTATTCACCTTCGTTTTTAACATGTTCACACAAAAGCATTAAAATTTGGTTCATGCTTGAAGATGGTGCATGAATTGGCCGAACCATCATGTTGCTTCACTTGATGCATTCATGCATTCTTAACCTTGAAGAATAGCCATAATTCCATGAATGTACAGCCCTTTAATGCTCATACATCTCCCTTGGCTGAATGAGGCCTTAATATGCCTGAAATACTTGAATGGTCATCTTGAAAATGCATGAATCAAGCATGAAACGTCCCAATGTATTTTCCTCCATAAATACGATCCATGAATCTTCAAATACATGAACATTCGACAACTCCCTCTTACATGAATGTCCCAAATGCATGTGCTCCTTTAAATGCCATCCATTGAACCGAACCGTGCATGCATCAACCTTAATTGCTTCCTTTCACATTCGGCTGAACCTGCAAGGAATTTAAACAATTTAAATGGTTATAGATTCAGCTGATCTTGGACAAAACAGGATGTAAACAAATTAAATAATATGCTAGGACAAATTAAAAACACTTAAATAAATGTTTAGCTAGTATTTAAATTCGGCTAGCTCAAAATGATGTGAAATAATTAATGAGCTAATTTGAGCTAGGAAATTCAATCATGAGCTGTATGAAATTAAATAAATTAAAGCCAATACTTAATTTATTTAAATGATAAAAGAAACAAGATGAAAGTAAGCTAAATTAAGCTCAAATAAGTTGAAAGGAGCTCAAGTGAACTGAATTGAGCTAGAATGAGCTTAGGAAGCTAGAATCGAGCTAAAGTTAGCTGCACTAAGGTGCATGGAGTCTTCAAGAAGTTGGCTCGAGCTTCATCTTCATCAATGAGCTGATTCTCCTTCCTAAGTTAAAGAAATAAAGCTGAAACAGCTTCTTGAAGGTGCTTGAACTGTGCTCGAGTTATGGGTCCTTTTGGGAGCTCATAGGGATCGAAATTAGGACTTAGAGAGCCATGGGGCGTGGTCACGTCAATTTCATATAAATTCAACATTGATAATCATTTATTCTCAACATGTAACACTTGAGTTTATTACTCATCTCAACTTACATAATATTCATGTATCATCATATCAAGGATGTTCATATATGTACATGTTATATTTCATATCGTTCTCTTGCCATTTCAAACCTGTATAGTGCCCGTTGAACCATTTAGAAAACTCTTAGATACCCGGGATAGCTCAAACATAGTATGCTAACTCATATAACTGTAATCTATCAAATCCTGTACATGTATGTTCACACGAGCTATGAATCGATATGCTCATACGAGCTATAAATTGGTATGCCCTCATGAGTTGTAAATCGGTATGCTCTCACAAGCTGTGGGTCAGAATGTAGCTACACGATGCTGCTCACACGAGTTGTGGAGTATCTGCAACACATGTCAGACCTTAGCCATCAGTAGGACGTTCAAGACTAGCATCCAAATCATGTAAACCCAAATGGCATGTCATTTGTATCCTACATATTCCTAAGGTTCAAACAAAGCTCGGTAATCGTCATACATCGTTGGATTTACGTCGTTTCATAACACGGTAAATTGCATAGTAATATATATATTGATTTAATCACAACATAATCACATATGAACATTCAATTTAGTCAAAATTATACAGAATACAATTTATACAAACTTACCTAGCTAAATTGTAGAAATACCAAATTTTAGGGGCATTTTGATAATTTTCCATTTTTCTCGATTTTCCACCCACTCTTGATCTAAATTAATAATTTCATTTTATTTACAAATTTTGGCAATAAAATAATGTATTTCATGCAATTCGGTCATTTTGACATTTTTACAAAATTACCCCTAAAGTTTTACTTTTATTCAATTTAGTCATTGAGCCGAAAACATACAAATTAACCATTTTTATTGCAATTTTATATCAGCCAAATATTCATGGTTCCAATTTCAGCCCATTTTTCAACAATTTCATATCAAATCCTTGTACTTTTACTATTTTAACAATTTAGTCCTTAATAAAAAATTCATCAAAAATCACTTAATAAAATACTTTCAAATACCAACCAAAATTTAAAATTCATCATTGACCATCTAAAATAACAAGGTTCATGTAACACCCCGAACCCGAGACCGTCGCCGGAGTCGAACACGAGGTGTTAATAGACTTCAAACCACTTATTAAAATTTTTCAAGACATGCTGTCAATCTGCGTACTAGTCGCTTTAAAAATCATATCTTGAGCTCTGGAACTCGAAATCCAGTTCCGTGAATTTTCCCTGAAATTAGACTCATATTCCCATCTACATATTTTTTTCTAGAATTTTTGGTCAGGCCAATTAGTACAGTTTATTAGTCAAAGTCTCCCATGTTACAGGGATCGACTACACTGACCTTTGCGCATTACGACCTGGATATCTCCCTGCACAGAGCTTCAATACTGATGCCGTTTGTTTCTATAGAAACTAGACTTAGAGAGGAATCTATACATATATGGTATGACTCCTAATTATCTCTGGTTAATTTATAATGAATTTCCAAAGTCGGAGCAGGGAATCCAGAAACCGTTCTGGCCCTGTCCCACGAGAACCTGATTATCTCTTAACATACTGTCCATATGATCTTTTTGTTACTTCTATATGAAAATAGACTCATCGAACTTCGATTACATAATTTATTCATCAATTAATTCCACTCCTATTATTTTTAGTGATTTTTCAATCTCATGTCACTGCTGCTGCCAGCATCTGTTACGAAAGCAACTATGCCCACTTCGTGTTTACTCCTTGATCTAACTAATAATTCATCATGCATATCACAAATTATGATCATGACTAACCATGTCAAAGGCTAATCATTGTCAAACTTCCCCCTACTACACTATTGCCATATCATGAATTTTAACACCAAAATAATCAACCATGACGTATGGCATAAAAAGGTCGAATTATCAAGATTTGCGACCTAACGTATGAATCCAAACCCAACCGAACATTTATGCCATTTTCGCATGGCTAAAAGATTACATACCAAAGTTCAAACCCAACATAATAGCCTATACATGCCGAAATGTTCTCCTAAGCCAACTAAGAAGAAAGTACCAAAACTTGCTATTCGGTGTGATGACTTCGATGACGGCCCGACCACGCAAAAGGAGATGAGTCCAAGAAACCTAGAATAGGTGACAAGGAAACACCGAGTGAGTTTATAACTCAGTAAGTCATAAGCAATACACTACCATCCATTAATAACATTATCACAAGAGGAAACAAAATGGAACGAGGCTAGTTACTCCATCCATACCGAACCATACCATAGTTCTTCCGACCTATCGGTTCAATCTCATACCAAATCATGCATTCACATTCCATATACTCATCAATAGAATATTCGAGGCATTTTCATAAATCATTTTATTTTCGTTACAATCATACAACTAAACGGCCTTTCACCCATTCCACGATAAATCTTATGTACGTAACTTCAAGTATATTCGTCACATGGGTTCAAACTTACCAAGCTCAACTCCAAATATAGACATAGCACCTATTAGCCATGAGCTCAAGATACTTACCCGATCCGCTGTCCGTGATCGACTCAATAGTGTCGCACACTTAGTGTCCATAATGATTCAAGAATATTTATTAAGTCCGCACACTCAGTGCTATATAATCAACTCGCACACCTAGTGCTACATAATCAAACTCGCACACTTAGTGCTACATAGTCAAACTCGCACACTTAGTGCTACATAATCAAACTCGCACACTTAGTGCTACATAGTCAAACTCGCACACTTAGTGCTACATAGTCAATTCGCACACTTAGTGCTGCACAATTTAAACCCGCACTCTTAGCGCCAATCTCATGGTCATACTTGTTTATACCCGCACATTTAGTGCCGAGATCAACAACTCAATACATCTCACCTCTTTTCTTTTCATTCAACACTTTCATCATCACATACGTACATGCATATATATATATTTATTCATTCCATTCAGCATCATTACATAGACGTTATGACCATTTGAATTAATACCAACTATATGCTTAATGACTTACTTTATGTTGGGTAAAATAATTCCGAGTCGGCTACTCGATGACCTTCGATTTCCCCTTGTTGGACGCCTCTCCTTTAGGTTCTTGAGCTTAAATAATACAAATAAGAGTATTCAATATTTAACCCAATAACATGAATTTATTTATCACATTCGGCAATCACATATCATTAAATTTTCAAACCAAAATGTCATTATATGACCACATATACACATATCCATATACTTAAGCTCAATAATTATAATGTAATATCATGTACCCACTTTAAGTATATTGCCGAATATACTTAATCATACATACACCTAACCCAAAACAATTTCCTAAAATCTTTATATCATTTATACACTAAGCCGAATACTCTCACCAAGTTCACTTATATTCTTCAACAATTCCTTCATTGATCAAACACATATTCGGCTAAAGAAATGGCAATTTTAGCAACCTTCGATTTAGTACTTAACTTTTACCACATATCAAATAACTCATTTCCTTACTCATGTGACCACGTATATTCGGTCATGCATACACACATAAAATCAATTTGGAGACTCTATCAATCCAACATACATTCGGCACCTTCATCCACCATTCTACCAAGCATGTAATATTCAAACACAACCAAACTCACATTCGGCCCTAGCTCATAACAAGGTAGCCGATTCTTTTTATAGTTCAAACACTCCTCTATCATCATTTACCTAACTTTAACATGAAACAACAAAACTCACCATTTCTCATCCAAATAACATGAACAACAACCATTTCTTGAACACTTTCTCATGACCGATTGCTCATGTTACCAACGAGATTCAAGATTTGAACATGGGCTATTTAGAACTCAAGTCAATTACTAAAACATGCATGCATCTCAAGGACAACATCAAACATACCTTAGTCTAGCAAACCACCATAGCCGATTTTCTCAAGCTTTTCCCCTTCCTTTCTTTCCTCTATTCGGCCAAAGATGTTCAAGAATGAACACTTTTTTTTTGTTTTCTTTCTTCAATTCACGGCAACAAGGGGGTATGGATGAGACCATATTATTTTTTTTTCATCACCCTTCCTTTCATTATTTAATCACCATGCTCATTATTTTATTTTTCTTAACATACATCACTAGCATAACATGTTGGAGACATGTTTCCACCCATAGCATGGCCGGCCACTATGCTTTAGTTTGGCTAATTTGACATACAAGGACAACACTTTCCCACTTTAATACTATTTGGTCCTTACTTATTTACCTATCATAATTTTCCAAGTCTTTCAACTAGATCCTTTCAAGCAAAATTCACATTCCTAATATAAAATTAAAACATCAAATTTTTGTACAAGTACTATCACACATATAAGATATGCAAATAAAATTTTAACTAAATTTTATGACTCGGTTTTGTGGTCCCGAAACCACATTCCGACTAGGGTCGAATTAGGGCTGTCACAACTCTCCCCCACTTAAGAAATTTTCGTCCCCGAAAATCTTACCGGTAAATAGGTTTGGGTATCGTTCTTTCATCGAGCTCTCAGTTTCCCAAGTAGCTTCCTCGATCCCTGTTTGAGCCATAACACCTTCACTAACGGAACTCTTTTGTTTCGCAACTCCTTCACTTCACGAGCTAGGATACGCATCGGTTCTTCTTCATAACTCATATCGGCTTGAATTTCAACCTCTGATGGGCTAATTATGTGCGATGGATCAGATCGATAGCGTCGAAGCATCGAAACATGAAAGACGTCGTGAATCTTTTCAAGCTCAGGGGGCAAAATTAATCGGTATGCAACTGGTCCAACTCGTTCAGATACTTCGTACGGGCCGATGAATCTCGAACTCAATTTGCCCTTACGACCAAATCTAAGCACCTTCTTCCAAGGTGAAACTTTGAGAAATACTTTATCTCCAACCTGATATTCAATGTCTTTTCTTTTCAAATCCGCATACGACTTTAGACGATCCGAAGCGGCTTTCAAACTTTCGCGAATTACTCGGACTTTCTGCTCGGCATCCTTAATCAAATCAACCCCAAAGATTTTACTTTCACTAAGTTCAGTCCAAAATAATGGGGTACAGCACTTGCGACCGTATAAAGCCTCGTAAGGTGCCATCTTAATGCTTGATTGAAAGCTATTGTTATAAGCAAATTCAATCAAAGGCAAATATCCTTCCCATGAACCACAGAACTCTAAGACGCAACATCTCAACATATCCTCGAGTATCTGAATTGTTCGTTCAGATTGACCATCGGTTTGGGGGTGAAAAGCAGTGCTAAAATACAGCTTGGTACCCAAAGCTTCTTGCAATTTCTTCCAAAATCGCGATGTAAATCTTGGGTCTCTATCTGACACAATAGAAATAGGTACTCCATGTAATCTCACAATCTGAGAAACGTACAATTCAGCTAGTTTATCCAATGAAAAATCCGTACGCACGGGGATAAAGTGAGCCGACTTAGTCAGTCGATCGACAACAACCCAAATCGTATCCTTCTTACTTGCTGACAATGGCAGCCCGGACACAAAGTCCATTGTGACTCGATCCCATTTCCACTCGGGTATCATGATCGGCTGAAGTAATCCTGAAGGCACTTGATGTTCTGCTTTCACTTGTTGACATATTAAGCATCTCGAAACAAAGTCAGAGATGTCTCGTTTCATACCATGCCACCAAAACTGACTTTTCAGATCGTTGTACATTTTAGTACTACCCGGGTGGATAGACATTCGGCTACTATGAGCCTCATTCAAAATCATCGAAATAAGTTCCGAATTCCTTGGAACAGACAAACGACTTCTAAACCTCAAACAATCATCATCATCCATTCGAAACTCCGATTCCTTGTTCAGAACACACTCAGCCCGTTTTGCAACCAATTCATCATCAACTTTCTGGGCTTCACGAATTTGATGAATCAACAATGGTTTGGCTTTTAATTCAGCTACTAACACATTGTCAAGTAGAACAGACAAGTGCACATTCATCACTCGTAAAGCAAACAGCGATTTCCGGCTTAAGGCGTCCGCAACCACATTAGCCTTTCCCGGGTGGTAATCAATGACAAGCTCATAATCTTTCAACAATTCAAGCCAATGTCTTTGTCGCAGATTCAAGTCTCGCTGAGTCATCAAATATTTGAGACTTTTGTGATTCGAAAATACATGGCACTTCTCACCAAATAAATAATGTCGCCATATTTTTAAAACAAATACGATGGCAGCTAGTTCGAGGTCGTGGGTCGGATAATTTCTCTCGTGTGGCTTCAATTGTCTCGACGCATAAGCCACAACTCGACCTTCTTGCATCAACACGCAACCCAACCCAAGTAGGGATGCGTCACTATAAATGACAAACTCTTTGCCTGATTCGGGTTGCACTAAAATTGGAGCTTCAGTCAAATGAGTTTTCAATTGATCGAAGCCTTTCTGACATTTCTCCGTCCATTCGAACTTAGCATCCTTTTGAAGTAGCTTCGTCATTGGTGTGGCTATCATCGAGAAACCTTTGACAAATCGTCGGTAATAACCGGCGAGTCCCAAAAAGCTCCGAACCTCAGTAATATTTCTCGGAGGTTTCCAGTTAAGTATGGCTGAGATTTTGTTCGGGTCAACTCGAATACCCGATGCGGATACCACATGACCCAAGAAGCTAACCTCTCTTAACCAGAACTCACACTTACTGAACTTAGCATATAACTGCTTATCCCGCAAAATTTGCAACACTAATCTCAGGTGTTCAGCATGTTCAGTCTCATCTCTTGAATAGACCAAGATGTCATCAATGAACACAACTACGAACCGATCCAAATATGGTCTGAAGATCCGATTCATCAAATCCATAAATACTGCAGGGGCATTAGTGAGCCCAAACGGCATCACTAAGAACTCGTAGTGACCGTACCTCGTTCTGAAAGCAGTTTTGGGTATGTCCGAATCTCGAATCCGCAACTGATAATAACCCGATCTCAAATCTATCTTTGAAAACACTGATGCTCCCTTTAATTGATCAAACAAATCATCAATACGCGGTAACGGATACTTATTCTTTATCGTCACTTTATTCAGTTGACGATAGTCAATGCACAACCTCATGGTTCCGTCCTTCTTTTTCACAAACAATACTGGTGCACCCCAAGGTGAGAAACTTGGTCGAGCGAAACCTCTATCCGTCAATTCTTGCAACTGAGCTTTCAACTCCTTTAACTCGGTTAGTGCCATACGATACGGAGCTATCGAAATTGGCGTAGTTCTAGGTACAAGCTCAATACCAAATTCTATCTCCCGAACAGGTGGCAAACCTGGTAACTCTTCAGGAAAAACATCCGGGTATTCACAAACCACCGGCACAGATTCGGGTTTCTTTTCTAACTCTTTGTCATCAAGTACATACGCAAGGTATGCTTCGCACCCTTTTCTCACATATTTCTGGGCCAACATTGCTGATATTACAGCTGGCAACCCCTTCAAATCCATAGACTCAACTCGGATTACCTCGTTATTTGCGCACCTCAAATCAATAGTCTTGCTTTTGCAATTTACAACCGCATCATGCGCGGTCAGCCAATCCAAACCAAGAATAACATCAAATTCATCAAACGGCAAAAGCATCAAGTCCGCCGGAAAACAAGAACCTCGAATTACTAGGGGACATCTCTTACACACTTTGTCGACAAGCACGTAACGACCCAAGGGATTTGACACCCGAATTACGAACTCAGTAGACTCAACAGGTAGAGTCTTACTGGATGCTAAGGTTTCACATACATATGAATGAGTAGAGCCAGGGTCAATCAATGCAATCACATTAGTATCAAAGAGAGTGAAGGTACCAGTGATGACGTCAGGGGAGGATGCCTCCTCTCGTGCGCGGATGGCATATGCTCTAGCAGGAGTGCGGTTCTCGACTCGAACAGCCGTATCAGAGGCCCCTTTCTGACTACCACCCCTACCTCCTAAAATTCTCGGTGGTCTACCTCTAGTTGTCACTCCACTAGGTCTTGCACCTTGAATCTTATTCTTCTCATCAAGCTCCGTGCAATCTCTAATGAAGTGGTCCTTCGAACCGCATCCGTAACAGGCCCTGTTAATAGACTTACCCCAACATTCACCTATGTGTCGTCTTCCACATTGGGGACATTCAGGTTCCTCTAGACGATTATTGCCCACACTAGCTACCGAAGTAGCTCGGGAGTCTGTCGATGGTCTTGCTCTGATGGAAATTCTCGCAGTCGTCCTCGACTTATTAGTGTCCTCCCTGAACTTCTTTACGGCTGAGAACGGGGCTTTACCCGTCGATCTTTTACGGTAGTCTCTAGCTTCAAATTCAGCCTTCTTCTTCTCCTTTCCAAGTTCTTCCGCCTTGCAGGCTCGTTCGACTAGTGTTACGAATTCTTTTATTTCCAAAATACCCATTAGTAGCTTTAAATCCTCATTCAATCCTTCTTCGAATCTTTTGCACATAGCAACCTCATCAGCTACACACTCCCGGGCATACCTACTGAGTCTTACGAATTCATGTTCGTATTCAGATACTGTCATACGGCCTTGCTTGAGTTCCAAGAATTCCTTACGCTTTTGATCAATGAACCGTTGACTAATATATTTCTTTCGAAATTCCGTCTGAAAGAAGTCCCAAGTTACTCGTTCGTTTGGGACTATGGAAATCAGGGTCCTCCACCAATAGTAGGCTGAGTCCCGCAACAAGGATATAGCACACTTTAGACATTCATCGGGTGTGCATGACAGTTCATCAAACACCCGAATGGTGTTATCAAGCCAGAACTCGGCCCTTTCAGCATCATCAGTAACTATGGCCCTGAACTCCTCAGCCCCGCGCTTCCTAATCAAGTCTACAGGTGGCTTACTCAGCCTCACAGGATCAGTAACTGATGGCATTACTGGCTCCGGGGGTGGATTATTAAAATTTGGGAATTGTTGGACAGCCGGATTGGTTCGGGCATATTGCGCGACCCACTCATTCATCATGGTAAAGAAGGCTTGTTTAGCCCCCTCACCTTGATTATTCGCAGATGACTGAGGTTCAATAGGCGGTGTCCCTTGTGCAGGAGCAGCCGCTACACTTTCAACGTCATCCGCTAAGATTCTTTCTACACCGGGATCCATTTACTAATCAAAACATAAATTTTAACCGTCAGAAGTCATCACACAGTTAAACATTAACATTCGACATGTATAGCTAGACTCATACGTGCTATGGTAGTCCTAGAACCGACTAAACCATAGCTCTGATACCAATCAAATGTAACACCCCGAACCCGAGACCGTCGCCGGAGTCGAACACGAGGTGTTAACAGACTTCAAACCACTTATTAAAATTTTTCTAGACAAGCTGTCAATCTGCGTACTAGTCGCTTTAAAAATCATATGTTGAGCTCTGGAACTCGAAATCCAGTTCCGTGAATTTTCCCTGAAACTAGACTCATATTCCCATCTACATATTTTTTTCTAGAATTTTTGGTCAGGCCAATTAGTACAGTTTATTAGTCAAAGTCTCCCATGTTACAGGGATCGACTACACTGACCTTTGCGCATTACGACCTGGATATCTCCCTGCACAGAGCTTCAATACTGATGCCGTTTGTTTCTATAGAAACTAGACTCAGAGAGGAATCTATACATATATGGTATGACTCCTAATTATCTCTGGTTAATTTATAATGAATTCCAAAGTCGGAGCAGGGAATCCAGAAACCGTTCTGGCCCTGTCCCACGAGAACCTGATTATCTCTTAACATACTGTCCATATGATCTTTTCGTTACTTCTATATGAAAATAGACTCATCGAACTTCGATTACATAATTTATTCATCAATTAATTCCACTCCTACTATTTTAGTGATTTTCAATCTCATGTCACTGCAGCTGCCAGCATCTGTTACGAAAGCAACTATGCCCACTTCGTGTTTACTCCTTGATCTAACTAATAATTCATCATGCATATCACAAATTATGATCATGACTAACCATGCCAAAGGCTAATCATTGTCAAACTTCCCCCTACTACACTATTGCCATATCATGAATTTAACACCAAAATAATCAACCATGACGTATGGCATAAAAAGGTCGAATTATCAAGATTTGCGACCTAACGTATGAATCCAAACCCAACCGAACATTTATGCCATTTTCGCATGGCTAAAAGATTACATACCAAAGTTCAAACCCAACATAATAGCCTATACATGCCGAAATGTTCTCCTAAGCCACTAAGAAGAAAGTACCAAAACTTGCTATTCGGTGTGATGACTTCGATGACGGCCCGACCACGCAAAAGGAGATGAGTCCAAGAACCTAGAATAGGTGACAAGGAAACACCGAGTGAGTTTATAACTCAGTAAGTCATAAGCAATACACTACCATCCATTAATAACATTATCACAAGAGGAAACAAAATGGAACGAGGCTAGTTACTCCATCCATACCGAACCATACCATAGTTCCTCCGACCTATCGGTTCAATCTCATACCAAATCATGCATTCACATTCCATATACTCATCAATAGAATATTCGAGGCATTTTCATAAATCATTTTATTTTCGTTACAATCATACAACTAAACGGCCTTTCACCCATTCCACGATAAATCTTATGTACGTGACTTCAAGTATATTCGTCACATGGGTTCAAACTTACCAAGCTCAACTCCAAATATAGACATAGCACCTATTAGCCATGAGCTCAAGATACTTACCCGATCCGCTGTCCGTGATCGACTCATAGTGTCGCACACTTAGTGTCCATAATGATTCAAGAATATTTATTAAGTCCGCACACTCAGTGCTATATAACAACTCGCACACTAGTGCTACATAATCAAACTCGCACACTTAGTGCTACTACATAGATCAAACTCGCACACTTAGTGCTACATAGTCAAACTCGCACACTTAGTGCTACATAGTCAATTCGCACACTTAGTGCTGCACAATTTAAACCCGCACTCTTAGCGCCAATCTCA